>NC_053024.1:599389376-599559981 GCF_003073215.2 Triticum urartu | reverse complement strand
CGAGGTGCGCGTGGCGTGGGTGCGGATACGAAAGGCAAGTGGAGCGGGGCTGGATCCGGAGCGGAGGTGGCGGCGGAACGAGAGTTTTCCAGGCAGCTGATGCCCGTGAGTACCGTTGCCGTGCCTCTTTCCTTTTTTTGTTTCGGATCAAATTGGTTGCATGGTGAAAACAAATGTGTTAGAAACACCTACCACTGCCAAAAAATATAAAAATACCACGTTTTTTTCTAGCACCAACTTATTAAGTGTAAAAAAAATTTGGCCCGGATATAATAGCTTAGGATACGTATCAGATTGGTTACTACTCTAGCTTTTGTTGCTTTCATCCACTTTCTCGCCTCTCCTTCCCTCCCATCGTCGGTGTAGGTGGCGACGGGGCATTTCTCCCCTCCTGATGGTGTGCGCAACGCGGGATGCGGCATCGTGCCGGGGGCGCGGCGGCAACGAGTCAGACGGGCGCGCCGGTGGCATGGGCGGATGGCAGGGCTGCGGCGGCTGTGCGAATTCCGAAGGTAGGTGCTCGGGGTGCTCGATGAACTTTCTTTCAAATTCGATGATTTTTTCAGATTTAGTGAAGTGTTTTTCAAATTTGATGAACCTTTTTTCAAATTCAATGAAATTATTTTCAAAAATCGATAAACTTTTTCAATTTTTGTGAACTTTTTCCCGAAATCGATTAACTTTTTTAAAAATATGTGATTTTTTTCAAATTCAATAAACTTTTTTTCAAATTCATGATCGTTTTTTAAGTTTGTGAACTTGTCTTTCAAAAACCATGGACTTTTTTAGTTCACTATTTAAAAAAACTTATTTTTTCAAAAGTCAACTGGTTGACCGCGACCGGTCTAACGCAATCAAGAGAACTAGGAAACCAGTCAACTGCTATTTTCCTCTTGGGCCGGCCCATGAGTGGGGCGCATGGGTGCCAAGAAGCTCAACAAGGCGCCCTATAGAAGCTTCCACTGGACCCAAGGGGCGGTGGTCTGTTCCCGCTTGGCGCCATGCGCCAAAGCGGTATGGGTTGCGATTCTTTGTTTTCTTCTTTCTTTACGATTCTTTCAGGTCTCCTGCGTTGCACTCCAAGGGCACATCTCCGTAAGACCACCACCTAAATGACAACAAAGCGATGCTCTGACTAGGTTGAACAATTTCTTTTTGCAACAACAGGCTATATTGAATTACTTAGGAGGATTACAATGTGTGTGAATACATCCTAGAAGAAAAGCAGGGGTGTAATTCACCAAGATACATGTTCTACAATCCTCACTAGCCTATTTGGCACACATGTGTGCCGCTTCATTTGCTTCTCGGTTGATATGGACAATGGAGCAAGATTGAAAACTAGATCTCGCGTCTACATTTGCTTTTCAGTTTGATATGGACAATGGAGCCAGGTCTGCTCCTGAAAAGTTTGCCTCATTTAGCATTCGCACATCTTGAGCATCACTTTTGATGATTACCTTGAGATATCCAAGAGCAAGATGAATGCCATCACGAAGCGCCAAGGCTTCCATAGTGCTTGCATTTTGTGCAAACTGATACCAAAATTGCTTGTGCCCGAACCAGTGCTTCGATATGGTCCCGAAGAACAACTACCGTACTACCATAGCCATCTTGCTCGTAATAGCTCGCGTCAACATTGACCTTGATGATCTCGGGACGTATCCAGACCGATTTCTCCCTCGGCTCTCGTGTTGCCTTTGAGCCCACTAGCGCAGCTAGATCATGGATGGCATCAATGGCCCATTTGAAGTTCTCCATCTTTCCTATTGTTTCTTTCAGTCCAAATTGTCCAACACCCACACAAAATGATAGCATCATGCAGTTCTGAAACTTGTTTGCCATCAACAATATCTGCAGCCCTTGAATCCGGATGGAGAAGGGATCCTGGCCGTAAGGAAGCAACGACGTTCCATCGTCTCCTCAACACCACAATCTTCACAAAACAGAATCTGCTCAACATGTCGTTCTTGCAGAACATGGATATGCCGCCGACCAAAGAGCGCTTTCAGGTTCCATCAAGCACATGGATCGAAAAGATAAAACCATGGGGTCGAGCGGGTCTACGCTCACTTTGCCAGCGAGCTAAATTCTAATACCTACCTTCGTTGCTTCCATGCAAGCGAGGTCGAGATAACACGAGACAGAACATGATCCAAGCAACTGAGTCAAGAGCTAATATTAGTATATGTACACACACTAAGCCTAATGCAATACATTAACACTGCGACTCCATAATTTGCGGGATGCAATTCTACTACGTACGAGTAGTAATTTAAACGGGGAGCGAGGCTTCGCTAAGGCGTTCTTTTAGGTGGTGGTTACATGTTCAGTGACTTTCAGTGCTCCAAGGCACCAGGCACAGCACAAAAAGGTTCCCTCCTGTCTTCACCTTGGGAACTTGTGTAGGCGGTCCGAAATCACCGCGGCGGTGACCAAAAGACCGGCTAAGTATGGGGTGTTCATCCTTCCACCCAGATGAGCTTGAAGATGTTCTTGCTAGCCCCTGCGTTGACCATGTCGCTCTTGTTCTTCAGCATCTCCTCCTGGGCATGCCTATCGCCATCCTTCAAAGTTACAAGGATAAACTTTTAGTTCTACAGACGTGTTGAATTGTTCTATACATCAATAGCACAAGAAGCAGCTAAGGATGTGTGTGTGTGTTCATACACTGGTCACATCTGTTCCAATGCGTAAGTAAGATTGTATAAGTTGTATATGTGAAGAACATTGTATAAGTTCTATATGTAAAGAACATTGTATAAGTTGAAAGGAAAAGAGGACTCACAAGCATGGTGTACGCCTTAGCAAGTGAGGGAAGAGTGGGGTAGAGACTCGTGACAGCAAGAGCAGCTTCTTCTGTCACTTGTGGCACCTGATTTACATGCACAATAAATGAGAAAACTACTGCATGAAATGGACTACCCGACAAACTTTGGTGGAGGTGGTCGTATTCGTCCAGTTACCTGCATAAGCTGAAGGGCGAATATGTCGCTCATAGTGACCTTCTCAAGGTCAGAACACCTTTTCACAAACTCATCGTAAGTCAGGCAAACTCGAGAGCTGTCAGCACCAGCAGAGAAGTTTCTGCTGTAGTAGTCAATTATCGAGCGTGTGAAGTGGCCATATTTCTTTTCGGTATCAGCATACCCAGTTGTTCTTTGGACATCAAATCCTTCAAGAACCTCAGTAGTGAAGCAGCTGAAAAAAAAAGCATGTGGAGGAGAGTTAATAGGGCATACGGCTGACAGTGAAAGCATTGGAACAATATTTAATAATGTTAAACAACGAGAAAAAGTACTGTCATTCAGGGGTTAACATGATCGTCCAGGCTTCATGAGAAGAGTACATACGCTGTTTTAACGCTCTCAGATCCATCTACAGTGTTTACATCTCCTTCAACTAGATATATTAGCTTCCTTAGCCCACATTTCTGCAAAGGATACAACAAATGGAGGTATCACGTCATATTGTTGCTAAAATAACCACAGCAAACCCATATATATGGACAAGAAATACAGTTTCTTTGGGAAGAGATGCACAATCTACATGCTCAAGCTTATGTCTGCTAATAACGTCATCCTTCATCATCTCCCACTCAAATATGGGCTATGCTTTTTAATTAGTGATAACAAAGAATAAGGAAAAAAATTCGTCGGCTAAAATTGGACTCAAGCAACATCTAATCACAGGGGATAGCATGTGGGCTGCCCTTTTTTACTATCAGTGAGAAATTGAAAGCATGAAGAACTGGGAAAGTTAAGATGGAAGGTTTATAATATTAATGACAAAAATCAAAGTTATTTTTAGATGGTACCTTCAGTCTTAGTTTTTGATCTTTGTATCTATTGTCTTTAATTGAGCCAAGTAAATCATCCACATTTTTCCTTTCAACAATGAAATCAAGAACATACTCCGTGTCAAGTTCTTTATGGCGAGAAATCCAAAGAGCATCTCCAACAGGCAAGTGTTTAATCTGGATGACATGGTTCAAACAGAAGGATCAACACCATTCTCTTTGGCACATTATATGAACAGTTCAATCTATGCAAAGCAACTTTGGTAATATTATTATGCTGTCTCCTTGCGCACAAGCAAGAAAAATATGCAGTCGGCAATCATCAACACGGTGGGGCAGCGACCAAACATATCAGATAATTAATCCAGCAGTACAGAGCATTTAATTTAGAGCCATGTTGATGCATATAATGACTTTTAGTAGTGTATTTTGGTTGTTTGAAGAAATGAACAGGAAGACATTGTCTTCCTGTTCAATGCAATGAAACGCAACTCTTTTGTGTTTTCTCGAAAAAAGAAGAAGAAAGGAAAAGGCAAGCAGTGTTAAACAAAGAAGAGTTCACATAACTCTCAATCCAACTAACCTCTACAGGAATATTAAACTGCGAGCGTATATTATCAACAACTTTTCTTCTGGAACGGGGCCTGCATAAAAAGGGAGCAATCATAAGAGAACTGAATTCTGATACATAGATGGATGATTAAATAAAACATAAAAAACTAATGGGTGCAACAATAATCAATTTGTTTCCTTGGAAAATAATTTATAAATAACATGCAGAATCTAAATTTTATATACAGAAGCAGAAGGTTAAACAGTTTAAGTAACACGAGATAACGAATCAAAGTGCCATCAAAGTTCACAATTCCAGCAGTAAGTGGATAAATATGTGAAATCCCTTGCCTATCTTACTTTAACAGAAATAATATTAACATGAAGAATAGAATGCCCTTGCAGGTAATGCGAAAAAGAGACTAGGTACGCATACTCCCAATCCTCAGTTACTTTACCCTCCTCAAAAGATGTTTTTTTGGAGGGGGGTGCCTAAATATATTGTTTATTTGCTAAGACAGCCTTATCATGATCCTACTTAAATATCAGATACAACTCATGAGTAAGATACGATCATACAGACCCGAAAGTATCTCGATCATCCAATATCAGCACCACTTCATAAACTTTCTGAAAACTTTCATTAGATTGATGAGGTGGCATAGCTAGTAAAGACTTTTCAGCAGAACCCTGACGTTAGAAAAGAAAATGTTGCATTACGTTCCATTTGAAAAAGAAGGGTACGGAAAGCGAAAGTCAAGTGTACCATTGCACTGAACGATTGCTGTCCAAGCATTCCTCGAGATGAAAGAGGAGAATTAGTAGCAAGACCGTTGTCTGAAAAAAAATGGCATTAACTACAAAGATCAGCGGGTTGTAATATTTTGCTTATGGAATATATCATCATATTATATACAAAGAAAGCATGCTAATACCAAAGGAACTCGAACTGCCTGCTTTTGAGTTTGGAAGTCCACTTCTTTCAGAACCTGCAATTGAGTAAAAGGAATTTATTATAGTGTTGCTGCGGTACAATAATTGGTTATCTGGAAATTCATGCTGCATGAGCAGAAACCTTTATTAATACCTATCAGGGGACTGCTGCCGTCGTATTCATCAGAATCTGAATCACTGAGCACAACTGCAAGATGACCGGCCGCCGTTAAAGGTCCTGTAGGATCATCCAATCCAGACCGTGCAAGACAATCGCGAGCTGTCTCTTTGCCTTTTTCCGTTAGGTAATACCTGCAGCAAACTCATACGGTAAGCCCCAAGTCTATGCTTATTATCTCAACAGAATGTGTGTTCTTGGCAAATAAAGCCCCAGAGAGAAAGAGGAGATGCAAACTGAACAGGGTGAGCTTCTGCTTGTATTCAGGGTGGAAATAAAAGAGATAACTGTAGGACCAAAGTAATGAGCAAGATCTGGTTCATGTAGCAAACTAGCATACATCTGGAACATTCCCAAATGGCCACATGTGCAAGATTTTTATAAACATGTTTCAGGTTCATATTGTGGACCAGATAAGTTCAAAGGACCTATGGAATTGGACATGCCTGCTTCTATTCCATCAATAGAAAATTGATGATATACCACCGCAGAGCTATATTTTTAAAAGATATATTTTCTTAATTAGCTCAAAATATTAGAGGGCATTATATTACCTAAAGGCGCCGACAAGCATCAGCAAGCAAACTATCAGATGTTGATACTCTGCTAGCATATATATGACTTCACTGCTACACTGTATCAAACTTCTCCGACCAAGAGAAAAAACTGAAGTAGGAATGTTTCTTGATACAAGTTAAATTACTAGACAACACATGTACCAAACAGCAAAAGCACACCAGAGTCAAAGGTTAGCCGCATTTTTGGATCTAGCCGATCCACACTCAGACCAAAACATGTGAGAGGCTTTTCTATTTGGTGAGTGTCGCAAGAGCATGAATCGGATAAACTAGTGCATACACAATCATACTTAAATACATGAGAACCCTATGAACCCTCTAATGAGAGTCAAGTTCGTGCATACAAGTGTAATATTTTATAGGTCTGGTATCTCCTTGAGTTTGAGTCCATTATAATATCATTTTATCATTTAAGAAAAATCGGGCAAAGTAAAAAGTTCACAATCAATAGCTAGCAGAGCCACAATAGTACATTATACAGCAATAGCCAGTGATGTGAAGGTAATGAAACTTGTTTGGTCTAATACGTGAGTATAAAACGTATTGGGTTTACCCCCCTAAAGATCCAATCCTTTTTAGTAAATGACAGAAAAACATAACATTAACATGGGGATGAGCCTAGTACATTACTTTGTAGGATTACTCTTTTTCTCAACCAGATCCTTATTTGTTAACGTCTTCATGCTATTCCATCCAGTGTAACTGTAACCTTCATTCCGAGAATTCCTACTGTTGTTTGGGCTGCTCATAATACAACAGAGACAGTTAGTGATGCACTAAAATATCAGCTGAAATCAGCAACCGTGGCATATACTGAATCACTGAAACTGTACCATATCCTTAGTCCTTTTCAGGTATTTCAGGATGTTCTTGACCGTTGTCTAGTGATCCACTCATGGATTACTTTGGTACTTGCCTGCTAAAATAATAGCAAGGCACACATCAGGTCTGGTACACATCATTGCATACATGATAGAACCTATGACTGAGGCATAGGGAATGACTTTCATTTTCTCTCTATCTTATGAAGTGGTCGGGCATTGAGTCTGACTCAACTTCACACCTTGTAACACAGGCAAGAACCCTTTCTTTGACTGATGCATTTCGAACTTCTTCAAAACTTTATCAAGGTATCTGCTTTGTGAAAGTCCAATTAAGCGTCTTGATCTATCTCTATAGATCTTCACTGGTACGTGTCGGTCCTAAACAAACATTTTTAACCCCTTTCCGCGACGGCATTCGGAACCGTCGCCAAGTGAGTGTGGGCGATAGGGGGGTCCTTCCCACACGACCCAGAAATCGTTGGGGATATGCCCTCCTGGCACACACGCTGGGAAAAATGAGGTCGTGTGCGACCGGCGAGGACTCAAATACAGAAATATGTATAGTAGTGCTAAAAAATACAATTATACAAGCGAAATCATTTCCAGTTGTAAGTACATCCCACACAGTCAGTCACCAATAAACGTTTCCGTTCGTATATACATCCCACACAATCACTACAAGGAAAACGTTTGCGCAAGGTGGCGTAACGCAAACAGTTTTAAAGAGAATGTCGTGTGTGACTGTTCATTGATCCAACACGGTCTATTCCTAGAAACTATGTGTGTTGCATGAGGTCATCGCCCACGGTGTTTTCTGATTAACCATTTGCAATAGGAAAACCCAATTAGCAAGCTAATTAGCCAATTAGCGGGCTAATTGCCCTATTATTAATAATCCATTTACTAATCTAATTGACATTCATATTAAGCACATAATATATTCCATTTCCATATTAAGGAAGAAGGATTTCATAATTGAAATACATCGGAGTACAACATGATATAGCTTCAGCACTCAGCTATCCCATTACACAACTGCACCAGCAGCAAGTTTCACGTGCAACATCTAGAACCATTTGAAATTAGCATCATAGACGGTACATAGAGAGATGCATCTCATCTGGAAAACTGCTGAAGCGGAAGGCAAATATTGAGCCTTCATTCATGTTGTAGGTCTTTGCAACTTTAGGTCAGTGCCTGTGGATGATTGACTCCTTCGACCTCTTCAAGAACACTTTAATATTGAACCATGAGTGTTGTATGAAAACTTCCCTCGCCTCCTGACCACAGAGGTGGTTTGAGAGGTAATCATCAGTGAACCCTGAAAACAAGGATGTGCATAAATATATTCTCTATATTGGAAACAGGGCAAAGGAATAAAAAAGGCAAGGTATAATAGTTAGTACCATCTTGTAAACCTCAGTGCTTCCCATTGTTTTCCTGCAACACATATAAGGTAGTTAGTCATCGGGTTAAGTAAGGGTTCACATGCTATCAGTAAAATATGTTGATGAAAAATAAGCACATTGCAGATTCATCAGATTAATTCAAGCCATATGGAAAACCCATTTATCCAAACCAAGCATGATTAAGAACTAGCAAATATAGCACTTGTATATGTTTCTCATGTATTAAGTGCAGCCAAATTCTATTTATTCCTGACATGGTATACAATTACAGAATGCAGCCACAACAATTGAACATCACATTGCGGAATTGAACCAAGCAGTTAACTAAACACCACAACAAATGAACCAAATGTTAACTGAGCACCACATTGCACAATATAACATACTCCTAATAGAAGATCAGCCAGTTAACCAAACCAAGCATGCTTAACAACTTGGAAATATTGCACCTTGAAGAATTGAACATCACATTTGCATAATTGAACCAAGCAGTTAACTGAACACCACATTGCATGACATATAGAACATATACACTATAGCAGAAGATTGCATGGTAAAAGTAGATAGCACAATTCACTAGAATTTGTTAAGGAAAGGCAGTAGCTAGCAAACTGAACATGGGTCCTTATAGTGAGCTAATAAGACAAGCTACTCCTTTTTGTCGGAGATATCGATGACGATTGGCTCCTTGGACATGGAAGAGGGTGAGGCCTCCGCATCATGGGTGCCTTCGTTGTAGTGGTTAGTTGCCTAAGCCACTTCGGGCACCAACCTGCTGGCTCTCGAGATGAGGTAAGCACGTGCATGCTGAGAAAACACCTCGTAGTCTTCATTGAAGGCACCGATGGTGGCCTCAAGAAAACACCACGAGTTTTCATTTAAAGTAGCCAACCGTGTCACGGTGTCGGCGCGCGAGGCGTCAATGGTGGCCTCGACGGCGAGGTGCTCCTCCAAGACCTGGGGTTGGCACGAATGGCAGCCATCGTGACCTCATCCGTGCGTGCAGCTGCGATTTGCTTCTCCGCTGCTAAATGCTCCTTGAGGTCCTAGCTATACTGCGTGCACCATGGCTTAGGCCGGTGCTTATTTGGTGGAGGGGTCGGTGATTTGGGTGGAAGGTGTCGCGCTCACGTCGGCGGTCGGGGCATGTGGGATGTGGAAGGAGGAGAAGGATGGGGGTCAGGTGTGGATTACCTGCCTGGATAGGCGAGGTCGAGCAGCGTGAAGGAGGGTCACCGGCGCTACAAGCAAGGAGTGAAGGTTTCAACTTGGAAAGGAAGGAGGAAACAGGGGAAATGTTTCTTTTGGTAAGGGGGAGGGGGCGGGGGAGGTAGATATTTCCGCGGAAGCTGAAAATTTGGAATCGCTTCAGCCAAAAAACTGGGGCGCTAAGTGTCATAAGACACGGTCCCTTATTCAGACACGGTCCGAAGATATTTTGTGCTGCATCTCACACGATTGGTTATAATAAACTGTGTGGGATCTACTTGATTTTTCGTCTTGATTTGAATTACATAATGGGGTCACAGTGGCCATGGACAGTGTTTGAATTGCTAGACCTTTTATCTATAGTGATCATAAAAGAATTGGAATTATTCTGGGTTCGTTTGGACATTTTATGCATTAAGTGAGTTTTCAATGCATTTTTGTGCATAATTCAAATTTGAACTACATGCACATGCTCCGATGCATATAAATTGGTTGAAAATCAAATATGCGTCCTTGGGTGCATGCTTAGGTCCCATGCAAGAAATGGGAATGAATTTCAAACACCAAGGCACCGTTGTTTGCCGGCAAAACATTGAGATGCCTGGTGTTTAAATTCGAGTAAATCCAAAACTCGTTTGAAATTCATGAAACTTGGCATGCTATCATGGAGCGGCATCAACATGCCATGGTAATTTTTTTGTCCCATTTGGGGCAGGTTTGGGTATATGCTTCTCACAAACCAGAGCTTCTCACAACAAGCATGATGGTTTCGGTAGGGAACGCCCCACCTTTGGGGACGAAATGATATCCATTACCTCTTATTGCTTTCAAAAAATTTCTCATGTCAACATAGAACAACATGAGTGTTGTGTTACTTTTTGTGATTTTCAGGGTTCGTTTGGACATTTTTATGCATCAAGTGAGTTTTAATGCATTTATGTGCATAATTCAAATTTGAACTACACGCACATGCTCCAGTGCATATAAATTGCTTGAAAAATCAAATATGTGTCCTTGGGTGCATGCTTAGGTCCCATGCAAGAAATGGGAATGAATTTAAAACACCAAGGCACCGTTGATTGACGACAAAACATTAAGATGCATGGTTTTTAAATTCTAGTAAATTCAAAACTCGTCTGAAATTCATGAAACTTGGCATGCTATCATCGAGCGGCATCAACATGCCGTGGTAAAAATTTTGTCCCATTTGGGGCAGGTTTGGGTATATGCTTCTCACAACAAGCATGATGGTTTCGGTAGGGAACGCCCCACCTTTGGGGACGAAACAATATCCATTGCCTCTTATTGCTTTCAAAAATTTTCTCGTGTCAACATAGAACAACAAGAGTGTTGTGTTATTGTTTTCGGGGTTCGTTTGGACATTTTTATGCATTAAGTGAGTTTTCAATGCATTTATGTGCATAATTGAAATTTGAACTACATGCACATGCTCCAGTGCATATAAATCGGTTGAAAAACCAAATCTGTGTCCTTGGGTGCATGCTAGGTCCCATGCAAGAAATGGGAATGAATTTCAAACACCAGGGCACCGTTGATTGCCGGCAAAACATTGAGATGCATGGTTTTTAAATTCTAGTAAATTCAAAACTCGTCTGAAATTCATGAAACTTTGCATGCTATCATGGAGCGGCATCAACATGCCGTGGTAAATTTTTTGTCCCATTTGGGGCATGTTTGGGTATATGCTTCTCACAACAAGCATGATGTTTTCGGTAGGGAGTGCCCCACCTTTGGGGACGAAACGATATCCATTGCCTCTTATTGCTTTCAAAAATTTTCTCGTGTCAACATAGAACAATAGGAGTGTTGTGTTATTTTTTGTGATTTTTCGGGGTTCGTTTGGACATTTTTATGCATTAAGTGAGTTTTCAATGCATTTATGTGCATAATTCAAATTTGTACTACATCCACATGCTCCAGTGCATATAAATCGGTTGAAAAATTAAATCTGTGTCCTTGGGTGCATGCTTAGGTCCCATGCAAGAAATGGGAATGAATTTCAAACACCAAGATCGTGGGAGGTGGTGGTGGGTGGCGAGACTAGCGGCACGTGATGGTGGGGTGGGGCGCATCGGTGCGTGTGGTGGAGGGAGGTCACCGGAGGAGGGAGTGGGTAGCGCGTGTGTTTTGTGTTTGTAGTGTTAGCAGAATAAGGTTAGGTGTTATTAGAATAAGACTCTTAAGGGTGTTATCATAATAGACCCACCATATATATATATATATAGTTGCTCGCCGTTGGGGCGACCGTGGAGTGCTCTGCTCACGTCCCTCCGCGCGCGCTCTACCAACGGTTGGGCATGCGCACGATCACGTCGAGGGCCCCGTATGCATGCGGTTGCGCCGCGCGCGTTGCCATGCGATGCAGTTACGTGCGGCACGATGGATATATGCGCTGCAAATTAGAACTACCATCAGGGCCTGCCGATATTCCTGGCCGTTCAGCTTCCCCTTTAATTCCCGTGGCCATTATAACCTTAGTCTCTTCAACCTTTCGATCGCGCCCCACAACACAACAAGCACACCCACGACAACACATAGAGAGGGGATGTCCAGCGGCGCTCCGATGGAGTTCGGCGAGCATAGAGTGGAGACCCACACGAGCGAGACTGATCTATCGGTGGTGTACACCATCGACCCGGCCGTGGTGGACGACTACATCCACAACGTTCAGCAGTTGCTTGCTGGAGACAAGTACAAGGTGGTCGGCATCGACCTCGAGTACACCACCGATCGTCCCGGCATATATCGGCAGGTTGGCGTCGCCCAGTTGTGCGTGCGCCATCATGTCCTCATCTACCACTACTGCATGGCCATAGAGCCTTGCGACCGTTTCAACAGGTTTGTCAACAGCACTGACTACAAGTTCGCCACGGTGGAAACCACCAACGTTGTAAAAGCGCTCACTATTACAGGCTTGGACTGCAAGAACCTTGTCTAAATCCATGACCACTACAGGGTTTGGGGCAGCACGAAGGACTCCCTGGTCGAACTCGCCTCGACCATCATTGACCCCTACTACGAAAAGATGAAGCAGGATGCCGAGAGAACAAGTCCCGCATCCTGGCACAGGGCCTGGATGCAGCAACTGGATGAACCTCACCTCAGGTTTGCAGCCAAGAGCGTGTACACATGCTATGAGATGCATAGGCGGATCATTGACATGAGGAAGTGCCTCGTTACCAAAATCGACGAGCCCAGATCAAGCCACAAGCAGAGCAAGCGTCACAAGAAGTAGATGATGATCAGATGATCGTTTATGCTAGTTAATCATGCATATAATATATAGTTTACTTTATTGGTGTGTGGAAATGTCATGTGTGTAGTAGCCACCTATATAATTATGCATGTAATAGTTTACTTTGGTGTGTGCAAATGCCATGGTTGTAGTAGCCACCTATGTAAGTGGATGTTTAATTTGTTATGCAAGCATGTCCTTATAAGTGTGTGTGTGTGTGTGTGTGTCTATATATATATATATACATAAACACTATTCTGATTACGGGATCAGAATAATATTCTGATCACAACCTGACCTGCCCCGCTAGTAGTACGTTGAACTTCCCTGTGAACTAGGTTGAACTTCCGCCAGCATTGCCGAAATGGGGCTTGCGATATACCGTTGGAAAGCTATGGACACCAGTATCATAACCCAAGTTAAATTTTTGACAAAATGTAAGCGGTTTAAGAGCAGTTTTGAAAACCGTTTTCTCTTCGCACAAAAAACGTGAATCGTATTTTAGATCGCATTTCTAAACCGTTTATCGAAATGAGGCATATAATATGGCGTTGGAAAGCTGCTACAAAACCGCTCCTTCCACATGTTGAAAGTTTTCTCTAATTCCCTATGGTTAAAGAGTAATTTGAAAAAATGTAAAATTTCATAAACCGAACAGCTGAGTTCGTTTTTTCGATGTCATTTCTAAACGGCTAATCCAATGGAGGCATATGATATGGCGTTGGAAAGCTTATGAAAATGCGCTAATTTTTCATCTTGAAAGTTTTTATTCTAATTTTGAATGGTTTAAGAGTAATTTAGAAAATGGTCCAAGTCCTACCGAGTTCATATTTTTGAGCTAATTTTTTAACCGTGCGTCCGAATGCAGCAAATGATATGGCGTTGGAAAGCTTGAACAAATGCGAAACTTTTTGGTATGTATTATTTCTCCCAATTCTTTACGATTTTAAGTCAGTTTCGAAAATGGCGAAAAACGTATTTCCGCCGTAATTTCTACAAACTTTATCGGAATTGGGCAAATAATATACCATTGAAAAGCTACAGAAAATGCGAAACTTTTTCATGTTGATGGTTTTCTCTGATTCTTAGCCGTTTTCAAGTAATTTCGAAAACGGCGGGATCATTCGCTCTGCCTCTATCGCGAAACAGATTCTTCGAAAATGCACCGCGTGAAGAACTTGAACTTCTCGGCGCGTGTACCTGAACTTCACTCTGTTTTTCACGTGATTTTTTTCCTCGTAGGTCTCCATCCAGTACTCGTAACTCTCCATCCACTCACCGGAATTGAGCAAGTGATATACGGGTGGAAAGCTGCTGTAAGCACATAACTTTCCCGTGTTGATCATTTTTCCATACCCGCGATGGTTTTAAAAGTTTTTCATCTGAAATTCATTCAGCGTAGTAGCTGAACTTCATGCTGTTTTCACGTTGAACTTCTGTGACGTATTTTCATTTATAATTTTCTCATCCATTCGTTAGTGTTACACAAATGATACTCCTTTAGTACAAACCCCTCTCACAATATTTTTTTTAACTTTCTTTGACCGAGGAGTTGCACTTATAACAACAAAACTTTTAGTCTTTGCTTTTTTATTCCTTTTTACTACAAAATGCACACCGTGTAGTATGTGAACTTCTGGCAGTTATCAATCGAACTTCTCTCGGTTACGTGAAAATATCTGAGTCTTTTATAAATATTTATCTGAATTTCTTAATCCTTTTTTTATAAAATTTTGAAGCGCTCTATTTTTAAAATTTGAACTTCTTGTTTTTTATTTTTGAACTTCTTGTTTCCAATCTTTAATAACGAGGAAAATCTGAGTATTCTATAATCATCGAACTTCTTCATCTTTTTAATATGAACTTCTTGATTTTATTTCTTTAATCTTTTTATGAAATTTTGAAGCACTCTATTTTTAAAAGTTGAACTTCTTGTTGTTTTATTTTTGAACTTCTTTTTTTCATTCTTTAATAACGAGAAAAATCTAAGTTTTCTATAATCATCGCACTTCCCGCTGTTTTCAGTTGAACTTCTACCATGTGTTTTTGTTCGTAATTTCTCACCCGTTCATCAGAGTTGCACAACTGATATATAGTGCCGATTGCCTCTCTCACAAGTTTTTAAACTTCCCCGTGCTGAGCACCTGAACTTCTAGCAGTGAAATTTTTATACTTTAACTTTTTATTCTTTTTTTCTCATATGAAAACACACACCATGCAGCACGTGAACTTCTGGCCGTTTTCAATTTGAACTTCTCTGTAAAAAAGTTGTCCTTAACTCCCAAAGCACTCGTCGAATTTGAGCAAATAATAGCATTAGAAAGGATTTTTTTTAACAAATCATGACTAGTTAAGAGCATTTTTTGAACACGCTAAGATTTGTTTTGAACATGCTAAGACTTGTTTTGAGCATATTTTAGTAATGAAAAAAATCTAAGATGTTTTAAATGTCGAACTACTTTATTTAATTGAATTTGAACTTCTCAACATTTTTATTTTGAACTTCTGTGTATTTATTTTTATAAATGTGGAATTTCATGGTTTTATTTTGATTCTTTAGTAACGAGAAAAATCTTAGTATTTTATTCACACCGAACTTCATCGTTTTTTAAATTTGGACTTCTTGTTTTTCAGTAATGGGAATAAACCTAGTTTTTAGTAAAATTGAAATGCTTTATTATTTTAATTTGAATTTCGAGAGTTTTTTATTTTAGAAACGGTGAAAATCCTTTTATATTTTACCTTTTCAAATTTAACTTCATACTTCTTCACGAAATGAGAAGAATCTGATTTTTTTGTATACATCGGACCCTCCGTTTCTTTAAAGTGAACATCTTGGCTTTATTATTTGGTAACATGGATTTTTTTGTAAATAAACATATAACCACATCATTTTATGAATTTGAACTTCTAGGTTTTTCATAGAAAAGGAGAAAATCTTTTTTAAAAAAAATCTTTTTTTGAATTGCTTTGTTATTTTAATTTGACCTTCTCAGAGTTATTTAAAACCATGAAAAAAATGTTTTCTAGTACATATATTGAGTGACTTTGTTATTTTAGTTTGAAATTTTTGGTTATCATTTTTCAATAGCGGGAAAATCCATGGGATTATTTTTAGTCCAACAATAACATTTTCTTTGAACTCTCCTTTTTATGAAATTTGAACTTCTCAAGTTAACACTATTATAGTTGAAGCTTTGTTTTTCTTCATGGTATATAACCATCGAACTTCTGTGTTATCTTAATTTGAGCTTCTTAGGTTTTATTTTTTATGAACGAAGAAATCCAGGTTTTCTTATAAACACTGAACCGCTCCGGTAGTTTAATTGAGCTTCTAGGTTTTTTAGACATATTCATATACATAACTTCTCCCAACAATTCGAAACAACACCATGACGAAGAGAGGTAATAGGGTTGAACTTCCTGGCCATCAATTCATGAACCTTTTCACCTAAATAACTAGTTTCCCATAAAAATGCACATTTTTTGGGCCATATACATCCATTCGAAACAACACCATGACGAAGAGAAGAAATGTGCAATAGTGTAGCAATTTTAGAATGAGAAGGTTGTACACTGGTTCAGCTTCATAACAAACTTGTGTCTTTGTCAACTGAACTTCAGACATATACATATACAACTTGTGTCTTTGTAAGATTTTTTGAGAGATAAAAACTGAAACATACATATACAACTGAACTTCAGACACTAGCCACCTGCACTGCCGTCGTAGTGGAGAGAGAAGGGAGGCCTGGTGCTCGGTCGTTGCGCCGACGGAGCAGAGTGCAGGCACGCTGGAGGAGGGCGGGCCGTACCAGAGAGAAAGTCGCACCAGAGGGGAGGGCAGGCCGCGCCAGAGCGCAGGGAAGGTCGCACCCTGGCGGAGGGGAGGCGAGGCCATGAATGGGGCCTGTCCTTTGCTACGACGGGCGGAGCTGGTTTTGATCGCCGGAGGGTGGACGAGAAGGCTCCTGTGTCCGGGGCAGAACAACTAGGATGCGTGCATCGCAGGGGGTCGTCGCGTGAGGAGGAGCTGGGCGACGTCACGGGCACCCTAGGTGGCAGCGGAGGCGCGACGGTGTACCAGAGGTAGGTGACGGGCTCGCACGCCAGCGCTTCATGGAAGGAGGCGGCATCGGGGTCGCACGCCGGTACTTGGTGGCGGCAGGCGGCGGTGGGATCAATCCCTGGCGGATCCGGGGGAAGGAGGCGGTCCGGTGGCCGGATCCAGGGGAGGTGGTGTCGTGGTGGTCCGGATCCCGGGGAGGGAGTGGCGGGGCGGCCGGATTTAGGACCAGTGGCTGGTTCTTGGGGAAGGGGAGGGGGCGGCACGGGAGGTGTGGGACTGGGTGGGTTTTTTTTTCTTCGTGGCTTCGCGAGTTCGGGAACGCCTCTTCGGGCCTATATATAGAGAGCTGTGATGCAAATAGTTATTTTGATCCCGGGATTAGAATAGTGCCACCCTATATATATATATAAACACTATTCTAATCACGGGATCAGAATAATATTCTGATCACAACCTGAACTGTATGAGTAACGCGCCTGAACTTCCCTTTGTACGAACACGACCTTCGGGCTATCTTCGCAATCGTGGCTTTTCCCGCGAATTATTCTTGTTACTCGTTTTCTATATGATGTTAGTGTAATCTAGAAATGTTTTTTAGCAACTAAATACCGGTTTTAAATAGGAATCTCGCTCGTTGGCGGATTTTGCTCCCGGGTCGTGATGAAATTGTGTATTTTTTGCAATTTTACTGCCTGAGTTGTTCGATCTGAACTTCCCCTAGTGCTAGGTTGAACTTCCACCAACATTGCCCAACTGGGGCTTGCGATATACCGTTGGAAAGCTATGAACACCAGTATCATGACCCAAGTTACATTTTTGGCAAAATGTGTCAGGACCCCGATTCCAAGTCACATTGATCTAGCCAGTAACACCTCATATCACTTTGCGGTCTCACGCACGGTATTCCCACGGGTGTCGCCTTACCATGGCCCGGGACCGTTTGCGCCTTTTGGCTCACGTATATGATAGTGTCGCTAGCATCCAGATGACAGAGAACCCGGGCCGACATGACTAGTCGTGAACCCAAAGTGGCACTAACTTACGGAAACATGCATACATGAATCAACAACGAGCATGTCGGTCAGCAGAGTGCGAATCTGGGCTGTAGCACTGGGCTAACAGGACTCCGGTGAACCGGGCTGTAGCAGGCTAGGCAGGACTCCGGATGTCACCGCGTGACATTTCCCCGAAGGGACAGACACATGAACGAAGTGAATCACATGCCGGCCAGTCAAGTGTTCCGGAGAAGTAGTGCTCGGCTAGCAGGACTCCGGTGAACCGGGCTGTAGCGGACTACTATGGCTCATGGAAGCACAAGACTACATTTCCCCATAAGAGAATCTACCAAGGATAAACAACTAGGTTGTCGGATCCCACACATACCAAGCATTTCAATCATAAACACAATATGCTCGATATGTGTAAATACAACATGGCATCACAACAAGACTCTATGACTCAAAGTATTTATTCATTAGGCTCCGAGGAGCGAGATATTACAAACATGGGTCTCATGACCCAACATTCAGAGCATACAAGTCAAAGCACATGCGGAAGCTTAACATGTCTGAGTACAGACATCTACAAATGAAAAAGGCTGAGAAGCCTGACTATCTACAAGACCCTGCCGAGGGCACAAGATCGTAGCTGAGGTAACAAGCTAAACGTCGAAGTCCACGCGGAACTACTAGTGAGACTGAAGTCTCTCTGCAAAAACATAAATTAAGCAAACGTGAGTACAAATGTACCCAGCAAGACTTACATCAGAACTAGCTACATATGCATCGGTATCAACAAAGGGGGTAGTGGAGTTTAACTGCAGCAAGCCAGCTCTGACTCGGTGGCTATCCTAAACTACGTCTGCAAGTAACTCTTTTGAGGTGGCGCACACGAGTCCACATATTCACCATACCAATACACCACTATGGATCCGCTCCCGTCTCCCTACGAGGACGCCATCCATAGCACTCACGCTTATCTTGCCCATTTTAGAGTATCCACTTTCACTTGTCTATGAACTATGCAAGGGGTCCAAGTTTCCATGTCTGAGGAATCCGGCTATTCGAATAGATAATGATAACCCTGTAGGGGTGTACTTCTTCACACGCGCTCTCACCACTTATCACCATGTACACGTCATGTATCTCGGCAACCTTCAAGCGGAAGCCTGGCGAGGGTGTCGGCCACGACCTGACTAACCACACAAGTCTCACATCCAGGTTTATCGCCTATTCGAGTTCCATCCGCAAGGAGATCCGGCCGGGGTGTCGCTCACGGCCCCAAACGATGTGTACAGGGTTCCCAAGCCCACCATCCGGGTGCCAGTTGGTACACCGGGCCACTGTGCCTAGTGTGTCCCAAGCCCACCTGTATCGGGTGCCACTTGGTAGACTACTAACACTACCTACAAACACCAGAAACTATTTGCAACTCCTGGACAGAGATCGAGTTGATTAATATGTCGAGAGAGCTTGGAGCGCCCGGAGCCCAATGTGTGGTAGTAACGGTTCATGGATCACAAACACAGAACTTAGTTCTTGAGGACGGCTGCAATGAGACAACCCACCATGTAGTCCTACATGGCCTCTCACCGCTACCTTTACCAAATCGTGTTCACACACTTAGCTCTCAACGGTAGGACATGTTCACCACATTCCAATTCATCCCCGATGAATCGGACCTGACTCAACTCTAAGCAGTAGCAGACATGACAAACAAGCATGAATGAGTAGGCACATCAGGACTCAAACAACTCCTACTCATGCTAGTGGGTTTCATCTATTTACTGTGGCAATGACAGGTCATGCAGAGGAAAGGGGTTCAACTACCGCAACATGTAACCGTTGAATCGCTGTTATCCTAATGCAGTAAAGGAGAGCAAGAGCGAGAGAGTGGGATTGTATCGGAATGAACAAGGGGGTTTTGCTTGCCTGGCACTTCTGAAGATAGTATAGCTCTTCATCGGTGTCATTGAACTCATCGTCGAAACCACGTCTATCGAGAGGGGACAACTACCGGCAGCAGAGAAGGAGAGCACAATCAATGCAATGCACAATATGATGCATGATCATAACATGTCAATATGTTGTGTTTTGAGCTAATGCAACTAGCAACATGTTAGATGGAGTTGGTTTGAACCCTAGGTTCAAATTCAAATTCCATATGTGAGGGTTTAAATGCCATTAATATGATTTGGCCTAAACTGCAGCCATAAGTTGTTCTAACATGCATGAAAATGGTACAGATGGATAGATTGGATTTTTCTGATCATTTTCATATATAATTTATTTCATTCTGAGCTACGGTTGATTTTATATGATTTTTAGAAGTTTAAAACATGTTCTGGAATTTCCTGTGAAAGAATAAATCCAGAAAAAGAGTTATTGCATCAGCATGACATCGGGGTGACGTCAGCAGGTCAAAGGCGCCAGCCCAGGTCAAACCTGATGGCTGGGACCCACATGTCAGTGTAACAACTAGCTAATAGAGTAGTTAGTGTTACCTTAGTACTAATCTAGGTTAATTAGGGCCTGGGCCCACTGGTGAGTGTCTAAACTAACTGTCAGGGTTAATTAGCACTAATCTAAATCTAACTAAAGATTAACAAAGACGGGCCCGCACGTCAGTGACACAGGGGCTAAACCCGGTCAAACCCAATGCTGACTGGGTTTGATCCTGCAGTAGGGCCCGCTGTCAGTGGCTATTAGGGTTGCTCAGGTGGCGGGGTTAGCGTCTAATGACGGCCACGTCAACACTCGCCGGAGCATGGCCGGCAACGACCACAGCCGACGGCGGAGGCACGCCGGAATCGCGGCTCTGGCGTCCATTCGACGCGCGGATGGGTGCTGAGGGTGGCTGGCGCTCGCGTGCATCTAACGGAGCAGGTGGGAGGCCATGGGGTGGACGGAGCTCGCCGTAAGTGAGCTCGTGGCAGCGCCAGAGTTCGGGTGAGTGCGGGGTTGCGCTACGGGGCGCTAGGGGGATAAACTGGCAGGTGCTACGCGCTCCTAGGGTTCATCGAGCACGGTGACGCACTTAGGCGCGGGCTGCGGTGGCCCTGGCCACGGTGGTGAAGAACCATGGCGGCGGTGAGCTTTCGGCTCCGGTGGACAGCGGGGCTAGAGGAGGAGAACGATGGTGGGGAGAGAGGGGTTCGGTAGAGGAGCTCACGGCGGGGTCGTCGGTGATCTCAGCGTGCTCGGGGATGGCCTGGTGACAACGAATCGGTCGACGACAACCGTCGATGCAGAGGGCGAAGATGGTGTCGACGATGGCGCTCCAGGGCGTCCGACGTCATGTGGCTCGGCGGAGAGGACCAGGGCGTCACGGCGGAGCTCGGGAGCGCGTCAGAGAGGCTCGGAGATGGCTGTGGCCGTGGGGGAGCTCGTCGGCGGCAACGGCTGCGTTCGGTCACGCTCGTGGAAGGGAATAGAGGGCGAAGGAGAGAGCAGAGAGTGAGGGAGAGGAGCGAGGGGCCACGGGGCGTCTCCGTGGCATCGCTAGAAGGTCCGGGGAGGAAGCAGGAGGTGGCCAGAGCAGCATCGGCGCTCGCCACGCACCTGGTTGTCCTCCTGGCAGAGGAGGAAGATGACAAGGGGCGCTGGGGGGCTGGGTCGGCCACTTGGGCCGCCAGGTGGGCTGCACAGGTGAGTTGGCCCTGGTTAGTCTCTCTCTCTCTTTTATTTCTGTTTTCTATTTTTTGCTATTTTTTTGATTTAGTAATAATACTAAACCATTTCATAAAATCCTGGAAACAATTATGGGTGCTTTCTGAATTATTCCAGTGACCCTTAAAAATTTCCAACATTTTTGGAGCATCTAAAATATATATAACATTTAAATAGCTCCAATTCAAATATGTTTGAATTAATTCAGAGTCCAAATATGTCCTGCAAAAATGTGAACCTTTTTTTGGTAGATGCTTCCACCTTGATCCATAAATGATGAACATTTTTAAAGGGCATTTTGAAATCATTGAAAAATATTTTGGTTGAACCTATTTGAATTCCTTTTGATGCTAGGGTTTGAACATCCCCATTTCAAATTTCCATGAAAGTTAAACATGATGCAAACAAGATGCAAACACTAGGCAGCACCATAAGCTAGGGATGTGACAACTCGCCCCCACTAAACAAGAATCTCGTCCCGAGATTCAAGCGTGGGTAAAAGAAGAGGGGACTCGAACTATCACAATCTTCATGATCCAACTGCTCTTCTTGAGGATGTTGATTCATTGCTTCAAATTTGACCTTGACGTCTTTGCTTTCGAAATCTTCATTCAACTCGATGACGATAAAAAGAGATTCTACAGAAAATGATCTTCTCGAAGATCGAGCAATTCATGATCAACTCACGGGATGAGACACAGTAACTCTCTCGAGTTGAGACACAAACATACATCAAGAGGGATGGAAGAAACAGATGGCGAAGGTTCGATTTGGTAGGCAACAAATCCACGCTTAAATAGATGGTGAGGGGGTTTCAAGGTAGCGAGGAGTTAAGTTGCCCATGATACCATAAGGAGACATCTTAGGGGAGATGACTCATAGAGTTATTCCCTTAAGTGGCAAAAAGAATTACTTTTGATACGGAGATCATTGAAACTCTCTATACCAGCCTAAGGCAATTCACCAACAATCGTTTGGTAGAGTTCAGAGGAATGGCATACCCGGACTAGAATGGATGATGTGTACTACCTTGTTGAAGACAACGCAATGGATGATTTTTGCTTATCATTGGAAATGGATGGGACTCATGGTAAGTCCACTTTTGAAGATGATATTGGACAGCAACTACCGAGAAGGGAAGACCATGGGGAATTGGCACAATGGCGGTGCAAGCTGGGAACAAAATGCAACTGCTGGGAATGATTCTAGTAACAGGGGAAAAACTCAAAGTGATTCCACTGTTTGAGTAGCGAAGAAACTAAGAGCACAAGAATCCCCAAGGAACAACTCCTAGAATAAGTTGCACTAAATCCTCATGGCGAAGATGGTCAAATAGCTCAATCAAGTTACTAGAATGATAGACCTTCCGGCTAGGTGTGTCGGCCTCAGCCTTGTCGGGACCTACATCATAGATCTTGGAAAAGTTCCAACCATCATACCTGCCTGAGATTCAGATCTGGTTGGTAACACGATATTCCAGACTCATCAAGTCTATAAAGAATATGAAAGTTTGCAACACAAATCGATGAGATGACGTTGCGTGATTCTCGGGGAATGAACTACGATGGCAAGCTCCAAAACATGAGGTGGTTCTGCTACACACATGTGAACACGCTGTCCCAGACAAGCATGACCACACAGTAGTCTTATAATAAAACACTACCGAGTTCAGGTGGGGAACCATCATCTAGGGTAATGAAGTCTTGTGCATGACCTAGGATTTGCACAACAACTCTTTTTGCTTGAACAAACCAATCAGTTGCTTGGTGTGCTAGGGATACATATAGAACGAAGGTTGCAAGTCTCCGAACCACAGAATACTTCGCACGTATGCATGACCGATTTGGGATGATTCCAAAAGAAGCAACATTGAATTTCTCGAATCCACGGCAGCAACTTGCATCAGATGCACATGAATTAGAGGAAGTCACATCTTTCATTCGGACATATGCTTCATGAATGGAACATGAGGGCAATGCTTATAAAGTTTCCAACACTAACTGGATGTTCAACACGAATCATGGAGAAGTTAAAAATGTTGCTGATGGGTTCAACAACAATTCATCTAGGTTTCCATGTAAGTGGAATTCCATAATTATGTGAACAAGTGATAGCATTGGTCAGACCCAAAAGATATAATGGTGTATGCTCGAGGGATCAACCACGAGTAAGACAACATTAAGGATATCGTTGGTTCTGATTTGATTTAACGATAACCCATACTCAAATCAAAGATTGGATAAGATGATAGGTCCATTAACTGATCACGAAGGTCAATCGATGAAAATACCATCTTTCTTTAACACACATACAAGATATCCCCTAAAAATGAACTAAGTCGGACAGGCTTTTATCTCCCAACTCTCCAACTTATTGTTTAGCTTATCCAACTAGTTCAGAGGTAACCAACACAAATCCTTGGAGAAGGGTGGTTTAATGGAAAACCAACTTGATCACGAACTCAACATAACAGTCAGGGGACAACCTGGTGATACTTCCGAGAAGATATTCGGAAAATCACGAACCACCGATATGTTACTAAGCTCAAGATCAATCTTGCTTTTCAGGGCAAGATGATATGGTCAAGGGAGCGAGGGATTGACACAATCCTAACTCATTGATCGAAGAGTGCACCAGGAAATATGGACTAGGTAGCAAGATCAATCTTAGAATGGTAGTTCAATAACCAACATGCTAAGAATGAGAATATTGTCCATCTACTACCAAGCAACGAGTTGCTCAGAGTATTGATTTCACACATCACAATTCACTTGTCGGCATTCCGGTTACAACAACACGAGGACTGAGGAATGAATGATGATGGTGAGAAGTATCACTGCATCAAGAATTCATAAGAGGTGGTGCAATTCTCATGACATTCCTAACATAAAGAAGGTAACACTCCAAGGTAGAACAGAGCAAAAGTTGGATTGGCATTTTGATCTGCGAAATACAACTACTTTGACCCAATCCTAGAAGTGGACGAGGTACTGGAGTTTGTTTTTCCTAGTCATTCCGGAATAGAATGGCTTGACGGACCACAAGAATAATAGGCATCGATGAACACGAATGCACAACTATTCCTGATTATCAATTGATAGACTAGGGTCGGAATACAGCTGAGGAGGGTCAACTCAAGGAACATATAACTTTTTGAGTTGTGGATGCACAGATTAGTATGTCGAACCAAGTTCAACATGTTTCTTCCGGATAACCCATGCAGAGAGGTGGGACTAGCAGAGTCACAATTATGAATGGAGAACTCCTCAAGAGTACTCTGATTGTGATCTTTTGGTTCAAATAACTTCTGCCACATTGGCTCCTGGCATTGGAAGAACGATATACCACAGACCTCGAGGATTATCACAAGGTTACTAATATCTTAAGGGAACTAGCAAATACTAACAACATGAAGTAGGGTGAATCTCGGGTTCAAAACCCAGGAGTAGAATACCTACTCACTAAATAACATCACGAGATGCTTTCGAGAATGGTGGCCAGAATCATCACACTGGGAACACCAAACATGGCTAGATTACTAACTGTAAGATACCCTAGTGTCATAATAACAACTCCAACATATATGTCAAGGCAATAGAGTACCTCAACTCACCGATTAGTGTGCTTAATCTGGCCCAAAAGGACATCCGGAATGGGAGGAAGGGATTTGCAGATGCATCAGACTGTTTAGAAACCTGGGATGACTCGGACAGCATAACGACTATAAATGCTCAAAATGATTTGAGACATCCTGCAAAATGGTGGCATAACCACTCAACATCACAATATCAAGGTTCTGAGGCTAGCTATGAACATATGGAAGTAGTAGGAACTGAACTGAGGCTTGAACTCAACAATCCTAGGCAACTACGATTTAGTAACACGTCATCCTGAGAGATAGAAGAGAAGCCTAGTTCTTAACCCAGTAGAAAAGATAAGATGACTCAGATCAGAAGGTCATGAGGATAAGGAGTAAAAGAGCCTTACGTTCCCATCCACAATCAATTCCCTCATATAACTAAAGCATTTCTAGACACGACTTTGACCAACTTGGCTTGGTAATCCTACATGCAGTCAGGCTCTGATAGCAAAGCTATCAGGACCCCGATTCCAAGTCACATTGATCTAGCCAGTAACACCTCATATCACTTTGCGGTCTCACACACGGTATTCCCACGGGTGTCGCCTTACCATGGCCCGGGACCGTTTGCGCCTTTTGACTCACGTATATGATAGTGTCGCTAGCATCCAGATGACAGAGAACCCGGGCCAACATGACTAGTCATGAACCCAAAGTGGCACTAACTTACGGAAACATGCATACATGAATCAACATCGAGCATGTCGGTCAGCAACGTGCGAATCCGGGCTGTAGCACTAGGCTAACAGGACTCCGGTGAACCGGGCTGTAGCAGGCTAGGCAGGACTCCGAATGTCACCACGTGACATTTCCCTGAAGGGACAGGCATAGGAACAAAGTGAATCACATGCCGGCCAGTCAAGTGTTCGGGAGCAGTAGTGCTGGGCTAGCAGGACTCCGGTGAACCGGGCTGTAGCGGACTAGTATGGCTCATGGAAGCACAAGACTACATTTCCCCATAAGATAGGCTACCAAGGATAAACAACTAGGTTGTCGGATCCCACACATACCAAGAATTTCAATCATACACACAATATGCTCGATATGTGTAAATACAACATGGCATCACAACAAGACTCTACGACTCAAAGTATTTATTCATTCGGCTCCGAGGAACGAGATATTACAAACACGGGTCTCATGACCCAACATTCAGAGCATACAAGTCAAAGCACATGCGGAAGCTTAACATGTCTGAGTACAGACATCTACAAATGAAAAAGGCTGAGAAGCCTGACTATCTACAAGACCCTGCCGAGGGCACAAGATCACAGCTGAGGTATCAAGCTAAACGTCGAAGTCCACGCAGAACTACTAGTGAGACTGAAGTCTCTCTGCAAAAACATAAATTAAGCAAACGTGAGTACAAATGTACCTGGCAAGACTTACACCAGAACTAGCTACATATGCATCGGTATCAACAAAGGGGGTAGTGGAGTTTAACTACAGCAAGCCAGCTCTGACTCGGTGCCAATCCTTAACTACATCTACAAGTAACTCTTTTGAGGTGGCGCACACGAGTCCACATATTCACCATACCAATACACAACTATGGATCCGCTCCTGTCTCCCTACGAGGACGCCATCCATAGCACTCATGCTTATCTTGCGCATTTTAGAGTATCCACGTTCACTTGTCTATGAACTATGCAAGGGGTCCAAGTTTCTATATCCGAGGAATCCGGCTATTCGAATAGATAATGATAACCCTGCAGGGGTGTACTTCTTCACACACGCTCTCACCACTTATCACCATGTACACGTCATGTATCTTGGCAACCTTCAAGCGGAAGCCTGGCGAGGGTGTCGTGTTGGGGATCGTAGCAGAAATTTAAAATTTTCTACGCATCACCAAGATCAATCTATGGAGTAATCTAGCAACGAGGGGAAGGGGAGTGCATCTACATACCCTAGTAGATCGCTAAGCAGAAGCGTTGCAAGAACGTGGATGAAGGAGTCGTACTCGCAACGATTCTGATCCCGGTTGATTCCGATCTAAGCGCCGAACAACGGCGCCTCCGCGTTCAACACACGTGCAGCCCGATGACGTGTCCCAGGCCTTGATCCAGCAAGGGGAGAAGGAGAGGTTGGGGAAGACTCCATCCAGCAGCAGCACGACGGCGTGGTGGTGGTGGAGGAGCGCAGGACTCCAGCAGGGCTTCGCCAAGCACTACGAGAGATGAGGAGGGAGAGAGGTAGGGTTGCGCCAACAGGGGAAGAACTTCGTGTGTTGGGCTACCCCTTTGCCTCCACTATATATAGGGGAGAGGGAGGGATGCGCCCCCACCTAGGGTTTCCACCCCAAGGGGTGCGGCAGCCCTAGATCCCATCTAGGGTGGCGGCCACAAGGGGGAGAGGGGGAGGCGCACCTGGGGTGGGCCTTAGGGCCCATCTGCCCTACGGTTTGCCCCCTTCCCCTTTAGGAGGCGCCTTGGGCCTTGGTGGGAGGCGCCCCAGCCCACCTAGGGGCTGGTCCCGTCCCACTATTGGCCCATGTAGGCCTCCGGGGCCCGTGGCCCCTCCCGGTGGACCCCCGGACCCCTCCGGTGGTCCCGGTACACTACCGGTGATGCCCAGAACACTTCCGGTGGCCAAAACCATACTTCCTATATATCAATCTTTACCTCCGGACCATTCCGGAACTCCTCGTGACGTCCGGGATCTCATCCGGGACTCCGAACAACATTAGGTAACCGCGTAAATACTTTCCCTATAACCCTAGCGTCATCGAACCTTAAGTGTGTAGACCCTACGGGTTCGGGAGTCATGCAGACATGGCCGAGACAACTCTCTGGTCAATAACCAACAGCAGGATCTGGATACCCATGTTGGCTCCCACATGCTCCACGATGATCTCATCGGATGAACCACGATGTCAAGGATTCAATCAATCCCGTATACAATTCCCTTTGTCTATCAGTACGATACTTGCCCGAGATTCGATCGTCGGTATCCCGATACCTTGTTCAATCTCGTTACCGGCAAGTCTCTTTACTCATTCCGTAACACATCATCCCGTGATCAACTCCTTGGTCACATTGTGCACATTATGATGATGTCCTACCGAGTGGGCCCAGAGATACCTCTCCGTTACACGGAGTGACAAATTCCAGTCTCGATTCGTGCCAACCCAACAGACACTTTCGGAGATACCCGTAGTGTACCTTTATAGCCACCCAGTTACGTTGTGACGTTTGGCACACCCAAAGCACTCCTACGGTATCCGGGAGTTGCACAATCTCATGGTCTAAGGAAATGATACTTGACATTAGAAAAGCTTTAGCATACAAACTACACGATCTTGTGCTAGGCTTAGGATTGGGTCTTCTCCATCACATCATTCTCCTAATGATGTGATCCCGTTATCAACGACATCCAATGTCCATGGTCAGGAAACCGTAACCATCTATTGATCAACGAGCTAGTCAACTAGAGGCTTACTAGGGACATGGTGTTGTCTATGTATCCACACATGTATCTGAGTTTCCTATCAATACAATTCTAGCATGGATAATAAACGATTATCATGAACAAGGAAATATAATAATAACCAAATTATTATTGCCTCTAGGGCATATTTCCAACAGTCTCCCACTTGCACTAGAGTCAATAATCTAGTTCACATCGCCATGTGATTAACACTCACAGGTCACATCGCCATGTGACCAACATCCAAGAGTCTACTAGACTCAATGATCTAGTTCACATCACTATGTGATAAGCACTCAAAGAGTTCTGGGTTTGATCATGTTATGCTTGTGAGAGAGGTTGTAGTCAACGGGTCTTGCCATATTCAGATCCCTATGTATTACACAAAACTTTATGTCATATCGTAGATGCTGCTACCACGTTCCACTTGGAGCTATTCCAAATTGTTGCTCCATTATATGTATCCGGTATTTCTACTCAGAGCTATCCGGATAGGTGTTAAGCTTGCATCGACGTAACTCTTTACGTCGAACTCTTTATCATCTCCATAACCGAGAAACATTTCCTTATTCCTCTAAGGATAATTTCGACCGCTATCTGGTGATCCTCTCCTAGATCACCTTTGTACCCTCTTGCTAGACATGTGGCAAGGCACACATCAGGTGCGGTACTTCAGCATGGCATACCGTATAGAGCCTATGACAAAAGCATAGGGGACGACCTTCATCCTTCCTCTTTCTTCTGCCGTGGTCAAGCTTTGAGTCTTACTCAACTTCACACCTTACAACTCAGGTAAGAACCCCTTCTTTGACTGATCTATTTTGAACTCCTTCAAAAACATGTCAAGGTGTGCGTTCTTTGAAAGTATCATCAGGCGTTTTGATCTATCTCTATAGATCTTGATGCCCAATATGTAAGCAGCTTTATCCAGGTCTTCCTTTGAAAATCACGCTTCAAACAACCGTTTATGCTTTCCAGAAATTCTACATCATTTCGAATCAACAATATGTCATCCACATATACTTATCAGAAATGTTGTAGTGCTCCCACTCACTTTCTTGTAAATACAAGTTTCTAGCAAACATTGTATAAACCTAAAAGCTTTGATCACTCCATCAAAGCATATATTCTGACTCCGAGATGCTTGCTCTAGTCCATAGAAGGATTGCTGGAGCCAGCATACCTTTTAGCATCCTTAGGATCGACAAAACCTTTTATTGTATCACATACAACTTTTTCTTACGAAAACTGGTAAGAAAACTTGTTTTGACATCCATCTGTCAGATTTCATAATCGAAAAATACAGCTAATGCTAACATGATTCCGATGGACTTAAGCATCGCTACGGGTGAGAAATTCTCATCGTAGTCAACTCCTTGAACTTGTGAAAAGACTCTTTCCCACAAGTCGAGCTTCATAGACGGTAACATTACCGCCCACGTCCGTCTTCTTCTTAAAGATCCATTTATCTCAATGGCTTGCCGATCATCGGGCAAGTCCACCAAAGTCCATACTTTGTTCTGATACATGGATCCCATCTCGGATTTCATGGCTTCTAACCATTTGTCAGAATACGGGCCCACCATTGCTTCTCCATAGCTCGTAGGTTCATTGTTGTCTAACAACATGATATCTAAGACATGATTACCGTACCACTCAGGAGTAGTACATATCCTTGTCGACCTATGAGGTTCGATAGCAACTTGATCCGAAGCTTCATGATCACTATCATTAACTTCCTCTTCAACAGACGTAGGCACCACAGAAAACATCTTTCTGTGTTGCATCACTCTCTGGTTGAAGTAAAGGTTTGACAACCTCATCAAGTTCTATCTTCCTCCCACTCAATTCTTTCGAGAGAAACTCCTTCTCGAGAAAGGACCCGTTCTTAGCGACAAACAATTTGCCCTCGGATCTGAGATAGAAGGTATACCCAACTGTCACCTTTGGGTATCCTATGAAGATGTGTTTGTCCACTTTGGGTTCGAGCTTCTCCGGCTGAAGCCTTAAGCATCGCAGCCCCAAACATTAAGAAGCGACAACTTTGGTTTCTTGCCAAACCAATGTTCATACGGCGTCATCTCAACGGACTTATATGGTGTCCTATCTAAAGTGAATGCAGCTGTCTCTAACACATATCCTCAAAATGAAAACGGTAGATCGGTAAGAGACATCATAGATCGCACCATATCTCATAAGGTTCGATTACGACGTCCGGACACACCATTTATCTGGGGTGTTCCAGGTGGCTTCAACTGTGAAACAATTCCACAATGTCTTAAGTGATTGCCAAACTCATAACTCAGAAATTCTCATCGATCAGATCGTAGGAATTTGATCTTCTTGTTATGATGGTTCTTAACTTCACTCTGAAATCACTTGAACTTTTCAAATGTTTTAGACTTGTGCTTCATTAAGTAAATATACCTATATCTACTCAAATCGTCAGTGAAGATGAGAAAATAGCGATACCCACCACACGCTTCAATTCTCATTGGATCACACGCATCAGCATGTATGATTTCCAACAAGTCACTTGCTCGTTTCATTGTACCTGAAAACGGGGTCTTAGTCATCCTGCCCATGAGGCATGGCTCGCATGTGTCAAGCGATTCAAAATCAAGTGACTCCAAACATCCATCGACATGGAGTTTCTTCATGCATCTTACGCCAATATGACCTAAGCGGCAGTGCCACAAGAAAGTGGTACTATCATTATTAACTCTACATCTTTTGGCGTGAACATGTGTATTACCATGACTGAGATTCAATGAACCATTCACATAGGGTGCATGACCATGAAAGGTATTATTCATGTAAACAGAATAACCATTATTCTCTAACTTAAATGAATAACCGTATTGCAATGAACATGATCTAATCATATTCATGCTCAACGTAGACACCTGATAACATTTATCTAGGTTCAATACTAATCCCGAAGGCAGATGGAGCGTGCGATAGTGATCTCATCAACTTTGGAAACACTTCCAACACACATCGTCACCTTGCCCTTAGCCAGTCTCCGTTTAGTCCGTAGCTTTTGCTTCAAGTCACCATTAATAGCAACTGAACCGGTATCCAATACCCAGGTGCTACCAGGAGTACTAGTAAGGTACACATTAATAACACGTATATACTTTGTTGAAGTTGCCAGCCTTCTTATCTACCATGCATTTGGGGTAATTCCGCTACCAGTAACCGTTCCCCTTACAATAGAAGCACTTAGTCTCGGGTTTGGGTTCAACCTTGGGTTCTTTCACTAGAGCGGCAACTGGTTTGCCATCCATGAAGTTTCCCTTCTAGCCCTTGCCCTTCTTGAAACCAGTGGTCTTGTTAAACCATCAACACTTGATGCTCCTTGATTTCTACCTTTTGCGGTCTTAAGCACCGCGAACAGCTCCGGGATCAACTCCATCCCTTGCATGTCATAGTTCATCATGAAGATCTAGTAGCTTAGTGATAGTGGCTAGAGAACTCTATCAATCACTATCTTATCTGGAAGTTTAACTCCCACTTGATTTAAGTGATTGTAGCACCCAGACATTCTGAGCACATGCTCACTAGCTGAGCTATTCTCATCCATCTTGTTGGCAAAAGAACTTGTCAGAGGTCGCATACCTCTCAACACGGGCATGAGCCTGAAATCCCAATTTCAGCTCTTGGAACATCTCATATGTCTTATGCCGTTCAAAACGTCATCGGAATCCCGATTCTAAGCCGTAAAGTATGGTGCACTAAACTATCAAGTAGTCATTAGGACGTGTCTGTCAGGTGTTCACAACATCCATAGACGACGTTGTAGGGGTTTGCACATCGAGCGGTGCATCAAAGATGTAAGCCTTCTATGTAGCAGTGAGGACACTCCTCGGACTACGGACCTAGTCCACATCATTGCTTACAATATCTTTCAACTTGGTCTTTCTCTAGGAACATATTGAAATAGGGAGCTATAACGTGAGCTATTTATCTACAACATATTTGCAAAGACAATTTAGACTATGTTCATGATAATTGAGTTCATCTAATCAAATTATTTAATGAACTCCCACTCAGATAGACATCCCTCTAGTCATCTAAGTGAAACATGATCCGAGTCAACTAGGCCGTGTCCGATCATCACGTGAGACGGACTAGTCAACATCGATGAACATCTTCATGTTGATCGTATCTTCTATACGACTCATGCTCGACCTTTCGGTCTTCCGTGTTCCGAGGCCATGTCTGTACATGCTAGGCTCGTCAAGTCAACCTAAGTGTTTCGCATGTGTTTCGAGGCCATGTCTGTACATGCTAGGCTCGCCAACACCCGTTGTATTCGAACGTTAGAATCTATCACACCCGATCATCACGTGGTGCTTCGAAACAACGAACCTTCGCAATGGTGCACAGTTAGGGGGAACACTTTTCTTAAAATTTTAGTGAGGGGTCATCTTATTTAAGCTACCGCCGTTCTAAGCAAATAAGATGTAAAACATGATAAACATCACATGCAATCAAATAGTGACATGATATGGCCAATATCATTTTGCTCCTTTTTATCTCCATATTTGGGGCTCCATGATCATCGTTGTCACCAGCATGACACCATGATCTCCATCATCGTGTCTTCTTGAAGTTGTCTCGTCATCTATTACTTCTACTACTATGGCTAACTCTTTGGCAATAAAGTAAAGTAATTACATGACGTTTATGTTGACACACAGGTCATAAATAAATTAAGACAACTCCTATGGCTCCTGCCGGTTGTCATACTCATCGACATGCAAGTCGTGATTCCTATTACAAGAACATGATCAATCTCATACATCACATATATCATTCATCACATCCTTTTGGCCATATCACATCACACGACACATGCTGCAAAAACAAGTTAGACGTCCTCTAATTATTGTTGCAAGTTTTTACATGGCTGCTATAGGTTTCTAGCAAGAACGTTTCTTACCTACGCCAAAACCACAACGTGATATGCCAATTTCTATTTACCCTTCATAAGGACCCTTTTCATCGAATCCGATCCGACTAAAGTGGGAGAGACAGACACCCGCTAGCCACCTTATGCAACAAGTGCATGTCAGTCGGTGGAACCAGTCTCACGTAAGCGTATGTGTAAGGTCGGTCCGGGCCGCTTCATCCCACGATGCCGCCGAATCAAGATAAGACTAGTAACGGCAAGTAAATTGACAATATCGATGCCCACAACTGCTTTGTGTTCTACTCGTGCATAGAAACTACGCATAGACCTAGCTCATGATGCCACTGTTGGGGATCGTAGCAGAAATTTAAAATTTTCTACGCATCACCAAGATCAATCTATAGAGTAATCTAGCAACGAGGGGAAGGGGAGTGCATCTACATACCCTAGTAGATCGCTAAGCAGAAGCGTTGCAAGAACGCGGATGAAGGAGTCGTACTCGCAGTGATTCTTATCGCGGTTGATTCCGATCTAAGCGCCGAACAACTGCGCCTCCGCGTTCAACACACGTGCAGCCCGGTGACGTCTCCCACGCCTTGATCCAGCAAGGGAAGAAGGAGAGGTTGGGGAAGACTCCGTCCAGCAGCAACACGACGGTGTGGTGGTGGTGGAGGAGCGCGGGACTCCAGCAGGGCTTCGCCAAGCACTACGAGAGATGAGGAGGGAGAGAGGTAGGGCTGCGCCAACAGGGGAAGAACTTCGTGTGTTGGGCTGCCCCTTTGCCTCCACTATATATAGGGGGAGAGGGAGGGCTGCGCCCCCACCTAGGGTTTCCACCCCAAGGGGTGCGGCAGCCCTAGATCCCATCTAGGGTGGCGGCCACAAGGGGGAGAGGGGGAGGCGCACCTGGGGTGGCCCTTAAGGCCCATCTGCCCTAGGGTTTGCCCCCTTCCCCTCTAGGAGGCGCCTTGGGCCTTGGTGGGAGGCGCCCCAGCCCACCTAGGGGCTGGTCCCTTCCCACTATGGCCCATGTAGGCCTCCGGGGCCCGTGGCAACTCCCGGTGGACCCCCGGACCCCTCCGGTGGTCCCGGTACACTACCGGTGATGCCCAGAACACTTCCGGTGGCCAAAACCATACTTCCTATATATCAATCTTTACCTCCGGACCATTCCGGAACTCCTCGTGACGTACGGGATCTCATCCGGGACTCCGAACAACATTCGGTAACCGCGTACATACTTTTCCTATAACCCTAGCGTCATCGAACCTTAAGTGTGTAGACCCTACGGGTTCGGGAGTCATGCAGACATGGCCGAGACAACTCTCCGGTCAATAACCAACAGCGGGATTTGGATACCCATGTTGGCTCCCACATGCTCCACGATGATCTCATCGGATGAACCACGATGTCAAGGATTCAATCAATCCCGTATACAATTCCCTTTGTCTATCAGTACGATACTTGCCCGAGATTCGATCGTCGGTATCCCGATACCTTGTTCAATCTCGTTACCGGCAAGTCTCTTTACTCGTTCCGTAACACATCATCCCATGATCAACTCCTTGGTCACATTGTGCACATTATGATGATGTCCTACCGAGTGGGCCCAGAGATACCTCTCCGTTACACGGAGTGACAAATTCCAGTCTCGATTCGTGCCAACCCAACAGACACTTTCGGAGATACCTGTAGTGTACCTTTATAGCCACCCAGTTACGTTGTGACGTTTGGCACACCCAAAGCACTCCTACGGTATCCGGGAGTTGCACAATCTCATGGTCTAAGGAAATGATACTTGACATTAGAAAAGCTTTAGCATACGAACTACACGATCTTGTGCTAGGCTTAGGATTGGGTCTTGTCCATCACATCATTCTCCTAATGATGTGATCCCGTTATCAACGACACCCAATGTCCATGGTCAGGAAACCGTAACCATCTATTGATCAACGAGCTAGTCAACTAGAGGCTTACTAGGGACATAGTGTTGTCTATGTATCCACACATGTATCTGAGTTTCCTATCAATACAATTCTGCATGGATAATAAATGATTATCATGAACAAGGAAATATAATAATAACCAATTTATTATTGCCTCTATGGCATATTTCCAACATGTCGGCCACGACCTGACTAACCACACAAGTCTCTCGTCCAGGTTTATCGCCTATTCGGGTTCCATCCACAAGGAGATTCAGCCAGGGTGTCGCTCACGGCCTCAAACGATGTGGACAGGGTTCCCAAGCCCACCATCTGGGTGCCACTTGGTACACCGGGCCACTGTGCCTAGTCTGTCCCAAGCCCACCTGTACCGGGTGCCACTTGGTAGACTACTAACACTACCTACAAACACTAGAAACTAGTTGCAACTCCTGGACAGAAATCGAGTTAATTAATAAGTCGACAGAGCTTGGAGCGCCCGGAGCCCAATGTGTGGTTGTAACTGTTCATGGATCACAAACACAGAACTCAGTTCCTGAGGACGGCTGCAATGAGACAACCCACCATGTACTCCTACATGGCCTCTCACCGCTACCTTTACCAAATCGTGTTCACACACTTAGCTCTCAACGGTAGGACATGTTCACCACATTCCAATTCATCCCCGATGAATCGAACCTGACTCAACTCTAAGCAATAGCAGGCATGACAAACAAGCATGAATGAGTAGGCACATCAGGGCTCAAACAACTCCTAGTCGTGCTAGTGGGTTTCATCTATTTACTGTGGCAATGACAGGTCATGCAGAGGAAAGGGGTTCAACTACCGCAGCATGTAACAGTTGAATCGATGTTGTCCTAATGCAGTAAAAGAGAGCAAGAGCGAGAGAGTGGGATTGTATTGGAATGAACAAGGGGGTTTTGCTTGACTGGCACTTCTGAAGATAGTATAGCTCTTCATCGGTGTCATCGAACTCATCGTCGAAACCACGTCTATCGAGAGGGGGACAACTACCGGCAACAGAGAAGGAGAGCACAATCAATGCAATGCATAATATGATGCATGATCATGACATGTCAATATGCTGTGTTGTGAGCTAATGCAACTAGCAACATGTTAAATGGAGTTGGTTTGAACCCTAGGTTCAAATTCAAACTCCATATGTGAGGGTTTAAATGCCATTTATATGATTTGGCCTAAACAGCAGCCATAAGTTCTTCTAACATGCATGAAAATGGTACAGATGGATAGATTGGATTTTTCTGATCATTTTTCATATATAATTTATTTCATTCTGAGCTACGGTTGATTTTATATAATTTTTAGAAGTTTAAAACATTTTCTGGAATTTCCTGTGAAAGAATAAATCCAGAAAAAGAGTTATTGCGTCAGCATGACGTTGGGGTGACATCAGCAGGTCAAAGGCGCCAGCCCAGGTCAAACCTGACGGCTGGGACCCACATGTCAGTGTAACAACTAACTAACAGAGTAGTTAGTGTTACGTTAGTACTAATCTAGGTTAATTAGGGCCTGGGCTCACTGGTCAGTGTCTAAACTAACTGGTAGGGTTAATTAGCACTAATCTCAATCTAACTAAAGATTAACAAAGACAGGCCCGCACGTTAGTGACACAGGGGCTAAACCCGGTCAAACCCAATGCTGACTGGGTTTGACCCTGTAGTAGGGCCCGCTGTCAGTGGCTATTAGGGTTTCTTAGGTGGCGGAGTTAGCGTCTAATGACGGCCACGTCGACACTCACCGGAGCATGGCCGGTGACGACCACAGCCGACGGCGGAGGCACGCCGGAATCGCGGCTCCGGCGTCCATTCGACGCGCGGATGCGTGCTGAGGGTGGCTGGCGCTCGCGCGCATCTAACGGAGCTGGTGGAAGGCCGTGGGGTGGACGGAGCTCACCAGAAGTGAGCTCGCAGTGGCTCCGGAGTTCAGGTGAGTGCGGGGTTGCGCTACGGGGCGCTAGGGGGATAAACTGGCAGGTGCTACACGCTCATGGGGGTTCACCGAACACGGTGACGCACTTAGGCACGGGCTGCGGTGCCCTTGGCCACGACGGTGAAGAACCATGGCGACAGTGAGCTTTCGGCTCCGGTGGGCAGTGGGGCTAGAGGAGGAGAACTACGGTGGAGAGAGAGGGGTTCGGTAGAGGAGCTCACAGCGGGGTCGTCGATGATCTCAGCGTGCTCGGGGATGGCCTGGTGACGATGAATCGGTCGACAACGGTCGTCGGTGCAGAGGGCGAAGATGGCGTTGACGACGGCGCTCCAGGGCGTCCGGCGTCATGTGGCTCGGCGGAGAGGACCGGGGCGTCACGGCAGAGCTCGGGGGCGCGTCAGAGAGGCTCGGAGATGGCTGTGGCCGTGGGGGAGCTCGTCGGCGGCGACGACTGCGTTCGGTCGCGCTCGTGAAAGGGACTAGAGGGCGAAGGAGAGAGCAGAGAATGAGGGAGAGGAGCGAGGGGCCACGGGGCGTCTTCGTGGCATCGCTAGAAGGTCCGGGGAGGAAGCAGGAGCTGGCTAGGGCAGCGTCGGCGCTTGCCACGCACCTGGTTGTCCTCCTGGCAGAGGAGGAAGATGACAAGGGGCGCTGGGGGCTGGGCCGACCACTTGGCCCGCTAGGTGGGCTGCACAGGTGAGTTGACCCAGGTTAGTCTCTCTCTCTCTCTTTTATTTTTGTTTCCTATTTTTTTGCTATTTGTTTTGATTTAGTAATAATACTAAACCATTTCATAAAATCCTGGAAACAATTATGGGTGCTTTCTGAATTATTCTAGTGACCCTTAACAATTTTCAATATTTTTGGAGTATCTAAAATATATATAGCATTTAAATAGCTCCAATTCAAATATGTTTGAATTAATTCAGAGTCCAAATATGTCCTGCAAAAATGTGAACAATTTTTGGTACATGCTTCCACCTTGATCCAGAAATGATGAACATTTTTAAAGGGCATTTTCAAATCGTTGAAAAATATTTTGGTTGAACCTATTTGAATTCCTTTTGATGCTAGGGTTGGAACATCCCCATTTCAAATTTCCATGAAAGTTAAACATGATGCAAACAAGATGCAAACACTAGGCAGCACCATAAGCTAGGGATGTGACAAAATGTAAGCGGTTTAAGAGCAGTTTTCAAAACAATTTTTTCTTCATACAAAAAACATGAATCGTATTTTCGATCGCATTTCTAAACCGTTTATCGGAATGAGGCAAATAATATGGCGTCGGAAAGCTGCTGCAAAACCGCTCCTTCCACATGTTGAAAGTTTTTTCTAATTCCCTACGATTAAAGAGTAATTTGGAAAATTATAAAATTTCGCAAACCGAACAGCCGAGTTCGTATTTTCGTTGTCATTTCTAAACGGCTAATCCAATTGAGGCAAATGATATTGCGTTGGAAAGCTTATGAAAATGCGCTACTTTTTCATGTGGAAAGTTTTTTCTAATTTTGTACAGTTTAAGAGTAATTTAGAAAATGGTACAAGTTCCACCGAGTTCGTATTTTTGATCTATTTTTTTAACCGTATGTCCGAATGTAGCAAATGATATGGCGTTGGAAAGCATGAGAAATTGCGAAACTTTTTGGTATATATTGTTTCTCCCAATTCCTTACTGTTTTAAGTTAATTTTGAAAATGGCTAAAAACGTATTTTTGCCGCAATTTCTACAAACTTTATCGGAATGGGGCAAATAATATACTGCTGAAAAGCTACGGAAAATGTGAAACTTTTTCATGTTGATGGTTTTCTGTGATTCCTAGCCCTTCTCAAGTAATTTTGAAAATGACGAGATCATTCGTTCTGTCTTTATCGCGAAACAGATTCTTCAAAAATGCACCACGTGAAGAACCTGAACTTCTCGGCATGTCTACTTGAACTTCACTCTGTTTTTCACGTGCTTTTTTGTTCATAGATCTCCATCCACTGCTCGTAGCTCTCCATCCAATCACCAAAATTGAGCAAGTGATATACCGATGGGAAGCTGTTGTAAACACGCAACTTCCCCGTGTTGATTATTTTTTCATACTCGCGACGATTTTAAAAGTTTTTCATCTGATATTCATTCAGTATAGTAGGTGAACTTCCTGCTATTTTCACGTTGAACTTCTATGACGTATTTTTCATTTGTAATTTTCTCATCCATTCGTCAAGTGTTACATAAATGGTTTTTGTTTTGTATAAACCTCTCTCACAATATATTTTTAACTTTCTCCGACAGAGGACTTGAACTTATATCAACAAACTTTTAGTCTTTTCTTTTTTATACTTTTTAATACAAAATGCACAATGTATACTACATGAACTTCTAGCAGTTATCAAGCTGAACTTCTCTCGGCTATGTGAAAATATCTGAGTCTTTTTATGAATATTAATCTAAATTTCTTAAATTTTTATGAAATTTTGAAGCGCTCTATTTTTAAACGTCGAACTTCTTGTTTCCGTTCTTTAATAACGAGGACAATCTGAGTTTTCTATAGTCATCGAACTTCTCCATCTTTTTAATTTGGACTTCCTGGTTTTATTTCTTAATCTTTTTTATGAAATTTTGAAGCGCTCTATTTTTAAAAATTGAACTTCTTGTTATTTAAGTTTTGAACTTCTTGTTTTCATTCTTTAATAACGAGGAAAATCTGAGTTTCTATAATCATCGAACTTCTCCATCTTTTTAATTTGGACTTCCTAGTTTTATTTCTTAATCTTTTTTATGAAATTTTGAAGCGCTCTATTTTTAAAAGTCAAACTTCTTGTTATTTAATTATTGAACTTCTTGTTTCCATTCTTTAATAATGAGGAAAATCTGAGTTTTCTTTAATCATCGAACTTCTCCATCTTTTTAATTTGGACTTCCTGGTTTTATTTCTTTTAGTAATGAAAAAAATCCAACTTTTTGATAGACATCGAGCCACTCCATTTTTAAATTTGAACTTCTTTTACGTATTTTTAGAAATGTGAAAATTGGAGTTTTGTTAGAAACATCGAACTTCTTCATTGTTTCAAATTGAACTTATTGGTTTTATTCTTTATTAACTAGAAAATTTTGTTTTTCTAAATAAATATCAAACTGCTCCGCTTTTTCAAATTGAATTCTTTGTTTTATTCTCGATTAACGAAATAACCTGAGTTTTATTTATATATATTGAATTACTCTTTATTTATTAAATTGAACTTTCTTGATTTTAATCTTTAGTATTGGGGAAATCTATGTCTCCTAGATTTCTTTAAAAATGGAAAAAATATATTTTTATAAACTTTTTTAATTTCCCTATTTATGTAATATGAGCTTCTTTGTTTTGTACTAAATACTTGAACTTCCCCATTATTCAAATTTGAACCTTTGTTTTTTAGAAACAAGAGAAAACCCATTTGCTTATTAAACTGTTTTAAACTATTCCTAAACTACAACCTTGTACAAGCAGCACTAGTGCCACATCACACAGCTTTTTATTCAACCGCTGAGTAAATTTCTTAGGTTTTTTATTTATATATAGTAAATTGTACACATATTACTGAACAGACAAAATTATTGTCAGCAAATCGTCTCACAAATGAAACTCAAGTCAGATGCTCAAACATAAAGAAACAATCAAGAATTTAGTCTATGACGCAAACCTTTAAACAGAGAAAAAAATTAGTTGGTGAATTTTGGACAAAGCAATGCTCTTTTACCCACACTAGGTGTTCTCTATATAAAACCAAAAGGATATTATCCTTTGAGAAACCACTTGCAATCTCCAACTCACCATTTTCTTTTTCGTCTTCTTCAGTGTGTGCCCATATCCCAAGATCTACTAGCGCTAGCAACTTTGTTTGTGTAAAATAAAAGCACAACCAAACGTCAGTAGTTTGGTCTTCAGAGCGGATTTGGCTACAGTGCACTAAAAATGCTCTCCGAATGTACTAAAAAAATATATCTTTGTACCTTGTTTCCCCATTATCTCTGAATTGCATTCCGCCTAAAAACTTTTGTGTGATTTTCTTGTGCAAAATAGGCCGAGCTGGTCCGTCATGTTGGTGAAGCACCCAAGAGAAATTAGCACTCCACGGCGTTGATGCATTTTGGAGAAGAAAACTCATGTTTTCCAATATTGAAGGACCTGTGAAAATGAGCCAACATATCACAACACCAATTTTTTTGCATCTGCAAGTACGTCTGAACTTCACACAAGAAAATCACTTAGAAAATGGACCTTGGGGGCGTCATGTGCTGGGCAGCGTCAGGTGAGTTTTTTGGACGACGCTAGATAGTGTAGTTGAACGGCTGGCTAGTCCTTGAGGTAGAAAATCGGTGCATGATCCCAGGCAGCAGAGGGGACTAGGAGAGGCTGGACTGCAGCCACAGCGGCGGTTGGACTGATTGGCGTGGTGCTGGATCGAGGGAGGCCGTCGTCGAGCTTCTCACAGGGGGGTTGGGACTTGACCAATCCGGCGGTTACCTGGGTCGCGGGAACCGACTGTGAGGTGTTGGCCAGTTTGTTGAACGGCCGCACATGGCTAGAATGGAGGAACCGAGGGTGAGGTACAACACGGGCGGCTGGCGGCGGTGGGAGAGCACGGCGTCTGCATGCAGGTCCTGCGGTGGGGATCCAGGACTCCAGCCGGCGCCGGTGAGGCTAGCAGGATGATGGCGGAGTCGCAGAGCTTTGGGATCCAGGAGGCGGCGGCATCGTGAGGGGATCCGAGGGCGGCTCCGGGATGGGGCAGGTGTCGGCTGCGGTGGGTAGTCCAGCTGGATTTGGGCGGGGGCGGGCGGCGGGGTTGCGGGAGGAGGCGTTGGGCCGGTTTGCTGCGGGGGTCTGCGGAAGGAGGCCGGTGGATGGCCGCGAGTCGCAAGGTTGCCGGGAGCAGCGGCACGCGGGGTCGCGGGGCCTCCGGCGCAGTTCGGGCTTGTGGCGGCGGTGCGTCGGGTGGGTGGGAGGGGCGCCTGCGATCCTGGCGGGAGGTGCGCTGGTGGCGACTGTGGAGGGGGGCGGGGAAGGTGGGGATAAGGTGAGAATGGGGATCGTGGAGTGGAGTGGTCAGGGGGTGGGTGGAGATCGTTTTTTTATTTCTTTTTTCGTCCACCATATCGGTTCGGGAGTTCGGCAGGATCCTGTCGGCTCCTATATATAGGACGCTGTGATCTAAGTTATTCTAATCATAGGATTAGAATAGTGTTGTTCTATATATATGTATGTATATATATGTTGTTATTCTGTATGCAATCCCATCGCACAACACACACATCTTATTAGCAGTAATCGTCTGTGTTATAATCGGTATTCACACACATTTCTGATTACAGATCTGTTTGCCGCGTATCACACACATCTTGTTCATTTGAACCGTTTCTATTCTCATGTCTCAACGCAAACAATTCATCCGAGTGAACCGCATGCCGTATATCGCACACACCTATGATCTGCCTGACTATTTCCATTGTGTTGCCTAATCACAAACAGTTCACCCGAGTGAACTGTATGTTGTACATTGTACACACCTTCATCTGGCTGCCTGTTTTTTTTGTTCCTCCTCATTGCAAACAGTTAATTGAGATGAATCGTATGCCCTGCATCGCACACGCAACTAAAATCTGAACCGTGTTTGATGCATCCTCCATCGCAAACATTTTGCACCTTTTTGATGGTTTTTTACACCACCGTTTGCGATTATGGCATCGCATACAGTTTCTTCGAAGGGTCTCTGATCATAGTGTCGCGTTAGCAGCATCCTGCAGTAGTGCTTGATGCCTAGTATATAAGCAGCTTCACCGAGGTCTTTCATTGAAAAATTCTTATTCAAGTATCCTTTTATGCTATTCAGAAATTCAGTATCATTTCCGATCAACAATATGTCATATATATATATAATATCAATAAAGCTACAGAGCTCCCACTCACTTTCTTGTAAATACAGGCTTCTCCAAAAGTCTATATAAAACCATATGCTTTGATCACACTATCAAAGCGCATATTCCAACTCCGAGAGGCTTGCACCAGTCCATCAATGGATCGCTGGAGCTTGCACACTTTGTTAGCACCTTTTGGATTGACAAAACCTTCTGGTTGCATCATATACAACTCTTCTTTAAGATATCCATTAAGGAATGCAGTTTTGACATCCATTTGCCAAATTTCATAATAATAAAATGCGGCAATTGCTAACATGATTCGAACAGACTTAAGCATCGTACGGGTGAGAAGGTCTCGTCGTAGTCAACTCCTTGAACTTGTCGAAAACCTTTTGCAACAAGTCGAGCTTGGTAGACAGTAACATTACCGTCAACGTCAATCTTCTTCTTGAAGATCCATTTATTCTCTATGGCTTGCTGATCATCGAGCAAGTCAACCAAAGTCCACACTTTGTTCTCATACATGGATCTCGTCTAAGATTTCATGGCCCCGAGCCATTTCACGGAATCTGGGCTCATCATCGCTTCCTCATAGTTCGCAGGTTCGTCATGGTCAAGTAACATGACCTCCAGAACAGGATTACCCTACCACTCTGGTGCGGATCTTACTATAGTTGACCTAGGAGGTTTGGTAGTAACTTGATTAGAAGTTTCATCATCATCATCATTGGCTTCCTCACTAATTGGTGTATTTATCACTGGAACTGATTTCTATGATGAACTACTTTCCAATTCTAGAGAAGGTACAATTACCTCATCAAGTTCTACTTTCCTCCCACTCACTTCTTTCGAGAGAAACTCCTTCTCTAGAAAGGATCCATTCTTAGCAATGAATATCTTGCCTTCGGATCTGTGATAGAAGGTGTACCCAACAGTCTCCTTTGGGTATCCTATGAAGACACATTTCTCCAATTTGGGTTCGAGCTTATCAGGTTGAAGCTTTTTCACATAAGCATCGCAACCCCAAACTTTAAGAAACCACAACTTGGGTTTCTTGCCAAACCACAGTTCATATGGTGTCGTCTCAACGGATTTAGATGGTGCCCTATTTAATGTGAATGTAGTCGTCTCTAAAGCATAACCTCAAAACGATAGCGGTAAATCAGTAAGAGAGATCATAGATTGCACCATATCTAATAAAGTGCGGTTACGATGTTCGGACACACCATTACGCTATGGTGTTCCAGGTGGCGTGAGTTGCAAAACTATTCCGCATTGTTTCAAATGAAGACCAAACTCATAACTCAAATATTCACCACCATGATCAGATCGTAGAAATTTTATTTTCTTGTTACGATGATTTTCCACTTCACTCTGAAATTCTTTGAACTTTTCAGATGTTTCAGACTTATGTTTCATCAAGTAGATATACCCATATCTGTTCAAATCATCTGTGAAGGTCAGAAAATAATGATACCCGCCGCGAGCCTTAACACTCATCGGACCGCATACATCAGTATGTATTATTTCCAACAAGTCTATTGCTCGCTCCACTCTTCCGAAGAACGGAGTCTTAGTCATCTTGCCCATGATGCATGGTTCGCAAGCATCAAGTGATTCATAATCAAGTGATTCCAAAAGTCCACCAGCATGGTGTTTCTTCATGCGCTTTACACCAATATGACCTAAACGGCGGTGCCACAATAAGTTGCACTATCATTATTAAACTTGTATATTTTGGCTACAATAATATGAATATGTGTATCACTACTACCAAGATTCAGAAAAAATAGACCACTCATCAAGGGTGCATGAACATGAAAGATATTACTCATATAAATAGAATAACCATTATTCGCTGATTTAAATGAATAACCGTCTCGCATCAACCAAGATCCAGATATAATGTTCATTCTTAACGCTGGCACCAAATAACAATTATTCAGGCCTAAAACTAATCCCGAAGGTAGATGTAGAGGTAGCGTGCCGACGACGATCACATCGACTTTGGAACCATTTCCCACATGCATCGTCACCTCGTCCTTAGCCAATCTTCGTTTAATCCGTAGCCCCTGTTTCGAGTTGCAAATATGAGCAACAGAACCAGTATCAAGTACCTAGGCGCTACTACAAGCATTGGTAAGGTACACATCAATAACATGTATATCAAATATACCTTTCACTTTGCGATCCTTCTTATCTGCCAAATACTTGGAGCAGTTCCGCTTCTAGTGACCAGTCCCTTTGCAGTAGAAGCACTCAGTCTCAGGCTTAGGTCCAGACTTGGGACTCTTCACTTGAGCAGCAACTTGCCTGCCGTTCTTCTTAAAGTTCTCCTTCTTCCATCTGCCCTTTTCTTGAAACTAGTGGTCTTGTTAACCATCAACACTTGATGCTCCTTCTTGATTTTTACCTCCGCAGCCTTTCGCATTGCGAAGAGCTCGGGAATTTTCTTATCCATCCCTTGCATATTATAGCTCATCACGAAGATTTTGTAGCTTGGTGGCAGTGATTGAAGAACTCTGTCAATGACACTATCATCAGGAAGATTAACTCCCAATTGAGGCAAGTGGTTGTGGTACCCAGACATTCTGAGTATATGTTCACTGACAGAACTATTCTCCTTCATTTTGCAGCTGTAGAACTTATTGGAGACTTCATATCTCTCAATCCGAGCATTTGCTTGAAATATTAACTTCAACTCCTGGAACATCTCATATGCTCCATGATGTTCAAAACATCGTTGAAGTCCCGGTTCTAAGCCATAAAGCATGGCACACTGAACTATCGAGTAGTCATCAGCTTTGCTCTGCCAGACGTTCATAACATCTGGAGTAGCTCCTGCAGCGGGTTTTTGCACCTAGCGGTGCTTCCAGGACGTAATTCTTCTATGCAACAATGAGGATAATCCTCAAGTTACGGACCCAGTCCGTGTAATTGCTACCAGGATCTTTCAACTTAGCATTCTCTAGGAACGCATTAAAATTCAAGGGAACGGTAGCACGGGCCATTGATCTACAACAACATAGACATGCAAAATACTATCAGGTACTAAGTTCATGATAAATTAAAGTTCAACTAATCATATTACTTAAGAACTCCCACGTAGATAGACATCCATCTAGTCATCTAAATGATCACGTGATCCATATCAACTAAACCATGTCCGATCATCACGTGACATGGAGTAGTTTTCAATGGTGAACATCACTATGTTGATCATATCTACTATATGACTCACGTTCGACCTTTCGGTCTCAGTGTTCCGAGGCCATATCTGCATATGCTAGGCTTGTCAAGTTTAACCCGAGTATTCTGCATGTGCAAAACTGGCTTGCACCCGTTGTATGTGAATGTAGAGCTTATCACACCCGATCATCACGTGGTGTCTCGGCACGACGAACTGTAGCAACGGTGCATACTCAGGGAGAACACTTATACCTTGAAATTTAGTGAGAGATCATCTTATAATGCTACCGTCGTACTAAGCAAAATAAGATGCATAAAGGATAAACATCACATGCAATCAAAATAAGTGATATTATATGGCCATCATCATCTTGTGCCTTTGATCTCTATCTCCAAAGCACCGTCATGATCACCATCGTCACCGGCTTGACACCTTGATCTCCATCGTAGCATCGTTGTTGCCTCACCAACTATTGCTCCTACGACTATCACTACCGCTTAGTGATAAAGTAAAGCAATTACATGGCGATTGCATTTCATACAATAAAGCGACAACCATATGGCTCCTGCCAGTTGCCGATAACTATTACAAAACATGATCATCTCATATAACAATTTATATATCATCACATCTTGACCATATCACATCACAACATGCCCTGCAAAAACAAGTTAGACGTCCTCTACTTTGTTGTTGCAAGTTTTACGTGGCTGCTACGGGCTTCTAGCAAGAACCGTTCTTACCTACTCATCAAAAAAACAACGATATTTCATTAAGTGTGTTGTTTTAACCTTCAACAAGGACCAGACATACTTAAACTCGATTCAACAAAAGTTGGAGAAATAGACACCCGCCAGCTACCTGTCTGCGAAGCACGTCGGTAGAACCAGTGTCATGAACGAGGCCATGTAATGTCGGTCCGGGCCGCTTCATCCAACAATACCACCGAATCAAAGTAATACGTCACTGGTAAGCAGTAAGACTATTATCGCCCGCAACTCTTTGTGTTCTACTCGTGCATATAACATCTATGCACAGACCTAGCTCGGATGTCACTGTTGGGGAACATAGTATTTCAAAAAATTTACCTACGATCACGCAAGATCTATCTAGGAGATGCAAAGCAACGAGCGGGGAGAGTGTGTCCATGTACCCTCGTAGATCGAAAGCGGAAGCGTTTAATAATGCGGTTGATGTAGTCGAACGTCTTCGCGATCCAACCGATCCAAGAACCGAACGTACGGCACCTCTGCGTTCAGCACACGTTCAGCTCGATGACGTCCCTCAAACTCTTGATCCAGTTGAGGCCGAGGGAGAGTTCCGTCAGCACGAAGGCGTGGCGACGGTGATGATGAAGTTACCGACGCAGGGCTTCGCCTAAGCACTACGACGATATGACCGAGGTGTGTAACGGTGGAGGGGGGCACCGCACACGGCTAAGAGAAGACTTGGTGTGTATTTGGGGTACCCCCCTCCCACGTATATAAAGGGGGGAAGGAGAGGTGGCCGGCTCAAGGGGGTAGCGCCATGGGGGGAGTCCTACTTGGACTCCCGGTCCAAGTAGGATTCGCCCCCCTTTCCTATTCCCACTAGGAGAAGGAGGGAAGGAGGAGGAGAAGAGAAGGAAAGGGGGCCCGGCCCCCCAACCCTAGTCCAATTTAGATTGGGCTTGGGGGGGGGGGCACCACCTGGCTGCCACCTCCTCTCTCCACTAGGGCCCATGAAAGCTCATTAACTCCCGGGGGGTCCGGTAACCCCCGGTACTCCGGAAAATGCCCGAACCTTTCCGAAACCATTCCGGTGTCCAAACACAACCTTCCAATATATCAATCTTTATGTCTCGACCATTTCGAGACTCCTCGTCATGCCCGTGATCTCATCTGGGACTCCGAACAAACTTCGGTTCATCAAATCACATAACTCATAATACAAATCGTCATCGAACGTTAAGCGTGCGGACCCTATGGGTTCGAGAAATATGTCGACATGACCGAGACACATCTCTGGTCAATAACCAATAGCGGAACCTGGATGCTCATATTGGCTCCTACATATTCTATGAAGATCTTTATCGGTGAAACTGCATAACAACATACGTTGTTCCCTTTGTCATCTGTGTGTTACTTGCCCGAGATTCGATCGTCGGTATCATCATACCTAGTTCAATCTTGTTACCGGCAAGTCTCTTTACTCGTTCCTTAATGCATCATCCTGTGGCTAACTCATTAGACACATTGCTTGCAAGGCTCATAGTGATGTGCATTACCGAGTCAACCCAGTGATACCTCTCCAATACACGGAGTGACAAATCCTAATCTCGATCTATGCCAACTCAACAAACACCATCGGAGACACATGCATAGCATCTTTATAATCACCCAGTTACGTTGTGACGTTTGATAGCACACAAGGTGTTCCTCCGGTATTCGGGAGTTGCATAATCTCATAGGTAGAGGAACATGTATAAGTCATGAAGAAAGCAATACAATAAAACTAAACAATCATTATGCTAAGCTAACGAATGGGTCTTTTCCATCACATCATTCTTTAATGTTGTGATCCCGTTCATCAAATGACAACACATGTCTATGGCTAGGAAACGTAACCATCTTTGATTAATGAGCTAGTCAAGTAGAGGCATACTAGGGTCACTCTGTTTGTCTATGTATTCATACATGTACTAAGTTTCCAGTTAATACAATTCTAGCACGAATAATAAACATTTATCATGATATAAGTAAATATAAATAACAACATTATTATTGCCTCTAGGGCATATTTCCTTCAGTTTGCGCGAGAACGGAGGGCACCGTAGGACAACACCATAAATAAAATATACAATCATACCAACCAAGATCACGATTAAACCACAGGACAAAACGGATCAACTCAAACATCATAGGATAACCATAGATCATTGGGAAGTAATATATGGAGTTGAGCACCATGTTTAAGTAGAGATTACAGCGGGGAGAAGGGGTGTTACACCGCTTCATAGAGGGGGAGAAAGTTGGTGTTGACAGTAGCAAGATTGTTGATGTAGATCGCCGTCCCGATCGTTGCCCCAGCGGCACTTCGGCGCCACCAAAAGCGAGGGGGAGAGAGCCCCCTCCTTCTTCCTTGGCCTCCCCCTAGATGGGAGGAGAGTTCCCCCTCTGGTGCCTGGCCTCCATGGCGGTGGAGGGGCGGGAGCCCCTCCAAGATTGGATCTCCCTCTATGTACTCTTCTGTTTCGCGCTCCCCAGATCTGGCCCTTCACAGTTTCTTAAATTCCCGGAGATCCGTAAATCCGATTGCGCTGAAATTTTTACATGCTTTTTTTCCATAAATTATCTTTCTTGCGCTAGAAGAAGGGCCCCAACCAACCTTCGAGGAGGGCACAAGACACCTGGGCGTGCCAGGGGGTGCTTGGCGCGCCCTGGTGGGCTGTGGGTACTGCGGGCCCCCGTTTGCGTTGATTCCACCTCCTAAAATTCACATATATTCTAAAATAATTCTCCGTAAAGTTTTATTGCGTTTGGACTTCGTTTGATATGGAGTTTCTGCGAAACAAAAACATGCAACACACATGAACTGGCACTGGGCACTAGATAAGTAAGTTAGTCCAAATAAATCGTATAAAAAGTTGCCAAAAGTATGTAAAAGTTGAATAATATTGGCATGAAACAATAAAAAATTATAGATACGACGAAGACCTATCAGCATCCCCAAGCTTAATTCCTGCTCGTCCTCGAGCAGGTAAATGATAAAAAGGATATTTTTTAATGTGGAATGCTACCTAGCATAAACTTGATCATATGTCTAGTCATGGCAGGAATATTAAGACATAAGTGATTCAAAGCAATAGTCTATAATTTGACATAAAGAGGTCAATACTCAGGCATCCCAACAAACAATCACGTCTTTCAAAATATCAATGCTAAAGAAAGCTATCCCTACAAAATCATATAGTCTTGCCATGCTCTGTCTTCTTAACGCAAAGTATTTATCATGCACAACCCCGATAACAAGCCGAGCAATTGGTTCATACTTTTTAACGCGCTTCAGCTTTTTCAACTCTCATGCAATACATGAGCGCAAGCCATGGATATAGCCCTATAGGTGGAATAGAGCATGATGATAGGGGTAAATATAGAGAAGACAAAAAAGTAAGAAAGTCTCACATCAACGGGGCTAAACAACGGGCTATGAGATTCCCATCAATCGATATCAATGCAGGAGTAGGGATTGCCATGCAACGAATGCACTTAGAGCTATAAGTGTATGAAAGCTCAATATGAAAACTAAGAGGGTGTTCATCTAATGCTATAATGAAAAATTCCCACTAGTACATGAAAGTGACAACATAGGAGACTCTCCATATGAAAAGCATTGTGCTACTTGGAAGCACAAGTGTGGTAAAGGATACTAACAATGCCCCTTCTCTCTTTGTTTATTTTTTCTTTTTTTCCTTTCTTTTTTCTTTTCTTTTCTTTTTATTTTTTTCTTTTTCTCTCATTGTCCGGAGTCTCATCCCGACTTGTGGGGGAATCATAGTCTCCATCATCCTTTCCTCACTAGGGCATTGCTATAAAAATGAATAATGATGATCATCACACTTCTATTTACTTATAACTCAAAAGAAATAAAAATTACAACTCGGTACCTACGACAAAGTATGACTCTATATGAATGCCTCTAGCATGTACCAGGATGAGCAATGATCTAGCATAACATGTATGAAAAATGATGAACGGTGGCTGAGCCACAACTACTATGTCAGCTGTATGATCATGGAAAGAAATATGACAATGAATGCTCAAGTCATCAAACGGAAGCGGTGGAAGTTGCATGGCAATATATCTCGGAATGGCTATGGAAAAGCCATAATAGGTAGGTATGGTGGCTGTTTTGAGGAATATATAATAAGGCTTATGTGTGATAGAGCGTATCATATCACGGGGTTTGGATGCACCTGCGAAGTTTGCACCACGTCTCGATGTGAGAAAGGCAATGCACGGTACCGTAGAGGCTAGGAAATTGCGGAAAGGTAAGAGTGTGTATACTCCATGGACTCACATCAGTCATAAAGAACTCATATACTTATTGAAAAAGTTTATTAGCCCTCGAAGCAAATTACTACCATGCATTCCACTAGGGGGATAGATTGGTAGGAAAAGACCACCGCTCGTCCCCGACCGCCACTCATAAGGAAGACAATCAATAATAAATCATGCTCCAACATCATAGCATAATGAGAGACTATACGTGCATGCTTTAGGAATCACAAACCTTAACACCAATATTCTTACTAAACACAATCATTTACTAGTACCTCCCACATATTCCATCTCTATATCGCAAAACTATTGCAAGGAATCAAACATATCATATTCATTCATCCATAAGTTGTATGTAGGATTTTATGACTAACCATGCAAAGGACCAATTCCTTTTGACTCTCTAAATAGATATAAGTGAAGCATGAGAGTTTAATTCTTTCTACAAAAGACCATTCTCTAATAAATATAAGTGAAGCAAAAGAGCATTATTCAAACAACGGTTTTTTATGTGAAGAGAAACATGCAATCCAAACTTTAAATGATATAAGTGAAGCACATGAAGCATTATATAAAGCCATACTCAAAAGATATAAGTGTAGTGCAATGAGAATTCTATAAATCAACCATAGACTATCTCATACCAGCGGTGCATAAAAGAAAAGTGAAAACTAAATTCAAAAGACGCTCCAAGATTTGCACATATCGCATAAACGAAACAAATCCGAAAACATACCGATACTTGTTGAAGAAAGATGGGATGCCTTTCGGGGCATCCCCAAGCTTGGACGCTTGAGTCTCCTTGAATATTTACTTGGGGTGCCTTGGGAATCCACAAGCTTGAGCTCTTGCCTCTCCTCCTTCTCCTCACATCGAGACCTCCACGATCTTCGAACACTTCATCCACACAAAACTTAACCGAACTTTTAGTGGTGGGGTTAGTGAATATGGCAATGAAATCCCATCATGTACCGCTGTAAAATTATTTTATAATTATAAACAAACATTACCCACTGTATGCTATCACAATTCTATGGCCTCAAGTCAAGGAGGCTTCAACAAGAATTCAAACATATGCAAATAATAAAGCTATAACAGCAATCTATGAAAACAGGCAGTCTGTAAAGATTTGAACATCCACCATACTTCTGTAACTCAAACAATTCTGAAACAATTAGGAAAAATAAACATTTTTTATAGCAAGACAGTTCAAAAGGTTTCAGAACCATTTGACTTTCCAGTAAAAAAATGTAAAATCGCGCACTACAGCCAAAGTTTCTGTTTTGCACCGCACAAACCAACAAGCAATTTAAACATCCTAAAGGCAAATCTTGGCATATTATTTTCATAATACAATGGAATTGTACAAGGGGATAATTATTTTTGTTGAAAATTTTCTGTAATTAAGATTCATAAAGTTTCCGTAAGCATGAACAAAGTTCAAGGAGCTCCCCCACTTCAACAATACTTGTCTCTCTCAATTTCACTTTCCTTTTTGAAAAGTTTTTGGTTCCCCTCTATATTTTTTTTGTTTTAAAACTTTATAAAAGCACTCAACAAAAATAAACGACTCCCTAAAACTTCCAGGTTGTCTCCCTGGCAACGCTTTCTTTAAAGCCATTAAGCTAGGCATAAAGTGCTCAAGTAATGAATTCACCCGGATCCAAGGTATATCAAAGCCAATTTTAATTAACAATGACTTGGCACTTAGTATTGAGCACAAAGCAACATATATCAAGTAATGACAAAGTCTAACTCTCTTCCTATGCATCGGCATGTCATACAAGAACAATTCATCCACATCAAGTAAGGGCCAATACATAGCATAAACAGTTTCTTGCAATTTTTTCGTACCGGAAACATAAAGAGGCGGAGACATAGTTCCTCTCTCATAATAATTGCAAGTAGGAGTAGCAAGAACATGCATATTATATTCATCAAAATCATCATGTGTAGTGGTAGAATGCAACCCATCAATGTAATCCTTAATAAGAGCAAACTTCTCCGATATAGTGTAGTTGGGAGAATCCAAAAAGATAATAGGACTATCATGTGTGGGTGCAATAGCGACAATTTCATGTTTAACATAAGGGACAATAGCAAGTTCATCTCCATAAGCATAATTCGTATTGGCATCTTGGCCACAAGCATAACAAGCATCAACTTGACCGAAAAGGAATATTTCAAATGAATCAACGAGATCATAGCAATTATCATAGCATTCATCCTTCGGTAAGAATGAAGGGGCATTAAATAATGTATGAGTTGAAGAGTTACTCTCATTAGAAGGTGGGCACGGGTAGCTAATCCGCTCTTCCTCCTTTTGTTCTTCGCTCCCCTCATCATATTTTCATCCAATGGGCTTGCAGTTTCATCAATTTCTTCTTCCATGGACTCCTGAAAAATATTAGTCTCTTCTTGGACAGCGGGGTTATTCTCAATAAATACATCAATATTGTAATTGTATTTATAATTATCCTAGCAATATTTAAGGATAGCAAGATTTTTAGGTCTATAAACTGAATCATCAAAATCTTCAAACTTTTCGAACAAAGATTCAATTTCATATGCACCCTTAAAAGCAACAAATTCTTCTATTCGTTCCACATCATACTAATCATATATACCATTAGCATAAGAAGCTAAGGTTTAATTATCATTAAATTCACATGAAAAGGGAAGATGTGGAGCATTCATCCTAGAGCAACAAGTATAATCATATCTCTGGCATAAATTCCAAGCATACCAATGCAACATATGAATTTGATCCCATAACAATTTCCCTTTATGAGTCGAGCGATAATCCCTACAGTATTCACATTGATCCAATGTTACTCCCATTATATAGTTGAATGGGGTTTTCTCAGGATTATCAAAGTAGTGCATATTATCTTTCACATAACGAGCATCGAGGGTTTTAGGAGGTTCCCCATCTCCATGAGTAGCAGGTACAACTAATTTTTTTGGTGTTTCGTGTTCCATATCCATAACTAAAGATAGATAACAACTTAGAACAGGAAATAAAAACTACTTAGTGATAAAGCAAACAAGCACACACGAGAATATTCACCCCACGCTATAACTCCCCGGCAACGGCGATAGAAAAAGGTCTTGATAACCCACAAGTATAGGGGATCGTTTGTAGCCTTCTTCGAAAAATAAGAGTGTCGAACCCAACGAGGAGCTAAAGGCAGAACAAATATTCCCTCAAGTTCTACCAACCACCGATACAACTCTACACACACTTGACGTTTGATTTATCAGAAACAAGTATGAAACTATTTTGTAGGTGTGATGCTAGAACTACTTTGCAAGAATAAAACTAGAAGTACTTTGCAAGATAATAAAAGTTAGGTGTTTAGAAAAAGGGTTTGTGTCAACAAGAAAGTTATTTGTCCCTAGGCAATCGATAACAAGTACCGGTAATCATCCTTGCAATTCTATATGAGGGAGAGGCATGAGAAAACATACTTTCTCTACTTGGATCATACACACTTATGATTGGAACTCTAGCAAGCATCCGCAACTACTAAAGATCATTAAGGTCGTGACACCCAACCATAGCATTAAGTATCAAGTCATCTTTATCCCATACGCCATAGCCCACCTACTCGGGTTTAAGCTTCTCTCACTCTCGCAACCCACCATAAGCAAACCATGAACATATTGCAACACCCTACAGCGGGGGCCCCTCACGTTTGGCGAGAATGGAGGGCACCATAGGACAACACCATAAATAAAATATACAATCATACCTACCAAGATCACGATTAACCCACAAGACAAAATGGATCTACTCAAACATCATAGGATAACCATAGATCATTCGGAAATAATATATGGAGTTGAGCACCCTGTTTAAGTAGAGCTTATAGCGGGGAGATGGGGTTTTACACCGCTGCATAGAGGGGAGAAAGTTGGTGTTGACGGTAGCAAGATTGTTGATGTAGATCGACGTCTAGATCATTGCCCCGGCGGCACTCCGGCGCCACCGGAAGCGAGGGGGAGAGAGCCCCCCTCCTTCTTCTTCCTTGACCTCCCCTTAGATGGGAGGAGAGTCCCCCCTCTGGTCCATGGCCTCCATGGCGGCGGAGGGGCGGTAGCCCCTTCGAGATTGGATCTCCCTCTTTGTTCTCTTCTGTTTCGCGCTCCACACATCTGGCCCTTCACAATTTCTTAAATTCCCGGAGATCCGTAACTCCGATTGCGCTGAAATTTTTAAATGATTTTTCCCGTAAATTATCTTTCTTTCACCAGGAGAAGGACCCCAACCGACCTTCAAGGAGGGCACAAGACACCTGGGCGCGCCAGGGGGTGCCTGGCATGCCCTGGTGGGTTGTGGGCACTGTGGGCCCCTGTTTCCGTTGATTCCACCTCCTAAAAATCACATATATTCCAAAATAATTCTCCGTAAAAATTTATCGCATTCGGACTTCGTTTGATATGGATTTTCTGCGAAACAAAAACATGCAACAAACAGGAACTGGCACTGGGCACTGGATAAGTAAGTTAGTCCAAATAAATCATATAAAAAGTTGCCAAAAGAATGTAAAAGTTGAATAATATTGGCATGAAACAATAAAAAATTATATATACGATGGAGACGTATCATTGGGAAAGTTGAAGAATTATTGAATAACATATTGAAAAATTATGATGATTGGACTCTTCCTGAACCACCGCCTAAACCCACTCCGAAGAAGAGGGGTATATTATATCTCAGTCCTGAAGATATGCAAGAGGCAAAGAAATCTATGAAGGAAAAAGGTATTAAAGCTGAGGATGTTAAAAATTTACCTCCTATTGAAGAAATACATGGGCTTGATACACCACCGCTGCCTAAGGTGGTAGAGGCAAATTCTCTAATGAAATTTAATGATAATGATAATCCTCACAATATGCACCCTAGCCAATGCCTTTATGAGTTTGAGAATTATATTTGAAAACAGGATCACTTCAATGCAAATGTTATGAAACGATTGAAATATAGTTCTGATATGATTGCTCACTTGCGTGCCTTGTTATTTAGAATCTCAAATGATGTTAGAGGTGTTGGAAAGCATGCTTCTATGGTTCGAAACCAGTTAGAACAAGTTGCGAAATATCAAAGAGAGTTGCTTGATGAAATGAATACTAATATACACGACTTTGCTGTTAGAGTTGCAACTAGAGGAGGTAAAATGACCTAGGAACCACTTTCTCCTGAGGGACACCCAGAAATAATTGAACAGGATTCACAAAGGAATAATGCTACTACACCCAGAAATAATTGAACAGGATTCACAAAATGATAGGACTTTGCATGCCTCTAGTGAACCTGAAGTAGAAAAACCTCCTGATAATGATAATGAAATTTCTATCTCTGATGCTGAAACTCAATCTGGTAATGAACATCCACTAGTGATAATGATAATGAAAATGATTATGTTCATGAAGATACCCAACTAAACAATGAAAAGGAACCAGATAATTATGTTGAGATAGAACCACCAATTGATCTTGATAACCCACAACCCAAGAATAAAAGATATGATAAAAGAGACTTTATTGCTAGAAAACACGGTAAAGAAAGAGAACCGTGGGTTCAAAAACGTATGCCCTTCCACCCAAGTCAACTAAAAAGAAAGATGATGGAGAATTTGAATGCTTTACTGAAATGCTGAGGCCAGTCTTTTTGCGTACTCGCGTGACTGACATCCTTAAAATGCCTCCTTATGCAAAGTACATGAAAGACATCATCACCAATAAGAGAAAAATACCGGAAGCTGAAATCTCCACTATGTCAGTCTCTTTATATAAAAGACTTGATTTAAGTAATCTCACACCTACTGAAATATCTTTGCAAATGGCTGACAAATCAACTGCCATACCTATCGGTATTTGTGAGGATGTGCCCATTGTTGTTGCTAATGTCACTATTTTAACTGACTTTGTTATACTTGAGATGCCCGAGGACGACAGCATGTCGATTATCCATGGTAGACCCTTCCTGAACACTGCAGGGGTTATTATTGATTGCAATAAAAGAAAGTCACTTTTCATATCAATGGTAATGAGCATACGGTGCACTTTTCGAACAAACAATTCCAAATGAATGGTATTAATGTTATTGAAAAATCTCCGACAATCACTATTGGAAGTTTTCAAATACCTCTACCTATTGCCAAAAAGAAATATGAAATGCTTATTGTTGGGGACATTCATATCCCCGTTGAGGTAACTTAGTGATTTACGAAAGTTCTTCGGTTTCATGCTAATCGAAAGTGGTTATTAAAAAGACCTGATCAACCTTATTAATGGATCATTTTGAGAGGTATGAAGTTGATGAATTTAGTAAGCACTACCTTCTGCCCCTACCTTTTGTTTTCTGCTTTTATTAGTTAAATAAAATAAAATGTCATGTTTTGTCTATTTTCTGAATTTCCCGTGCAATAAAAAAATGACCCAAAAATAAAAGTTCTTAGAATGCTTTGAAAATTTAATACGATTTTTTTCAGAATATTTGAGAATTTCTGGTGCAAATAATATCAGAGGGAGGTGCACCAGGTGGGCACAACCCACTTGGGTGCGCCAGGACCCCCAGGCGCGCCCTAGTGGGTTGTGGTCCCCACATGGGCCCCGTCACTTATCTCTTCACACCACATCATCACGTACCTCAAGAAAAAAAATTCTCCATTGCTCTCTCTCTCTCTCTCTCGTGTTCTTGCTCTCAAACCCGCAGATTTCGATCACTTTGCCGAAGCTCCGTTTCTGAAACTGTTTCGGGGGATTGTTGCTTGGTATGTGACTCCTCCGTTTGTCCAATTATCTTTTGCTTTAGTGGTTTGTATCTTGAATAATTAGCTACTCTTGGTGCTGCTGTAGATGAGCTTGCATGTTGAATTCTTAGAGTTCTAAGTAGTTTGAATGCTTGCTATGGACTCTATGTATCCCTATGAGTAGATGCTATCAATCTTGCAAAGTTTTGTTGAGAAACATTTGTGGACTAAATTTTTTAGAATTTTGTTCATAGGAAAAATATGAATATCTTTAGGAAGTTTGCTTCCAAGAAGAACTCTAAAGGAGTTATTGGGGAGTCGTCTGACAATGATCTCCATAACTGGAGGTTAGCGGAAGTACGGCCATGCGAATGGCCGCATATCCCGTTCATGGAAGAGGCTGGGATCCTGCAAGAGTTTACACAATATGTTGCTAATGCCGGCCTCACTGACTTCATCACAACTGAATGTGAACAGTATCATCTCCTCACAAACACCTTTGTTCAAAGTTTTACTTTCCTTCCTAGGAATAATCCCCCTAAGGTGCAATTTAATTTATATGATGAAACCCATCATATACCTCTTACTGAAGTTTGTGAAATATGCTTGCTTCCTTCTGATGGTAGTTTGGCGGAGCCTAGGCCCGTAGAGTTTGAAATTTTTTATCGTACCTTGACAGTGGGAGATGAGAGAGTGGTGTCGGGTATCACTGCTGTTGGCTTGCATTTTCCTGCTGTTCACTATTTCGCTCTTTTCATTGCAAAATGCTTGCTTGCTAGAGAGAAGGTGGGTGCACTCAGTTCCCCAGACCTTGCTGTTTTACATCATGCACTTGAGGGCGACAACACTTATAGCTTGGGAGCTATTGTGGCACGTCGCCTCCACATTAATAAGTCTAAGGGTAAAATACATGGTGGTATTTTCGCTACTCGTTTGGTGGCTCGCTTTAATGTTGAGATACGCCTTCATGATTACCCTCTGACCAAGGTTTACCTAGATCATGCAGCCATGGAACGCCACCATTTTATTGCACGAGATTATCCTAACATTCCTATTCCATATAACCTGGTTTTTAGCGTGGACACTCATGATATTATTCCATTGCCTGCTCCTTCTTTGTTTGATCCTATTGCCAGGGTGGATATAGGATTATGCATGCGCATATCATCACCTACCAGAACGACCAGGCTGCAGCGGAGGAGGAGCCTCAGCCATGGGATGCGTGGATGCCTGCTCCTCAGCACCCCGACTACTATCTAGGCTACCGATTGAGTACCAAGTCAGGCCAAAAGCCTAAGCTTGGGGGAGTACGTATTCCCACCGACATTATATTCATGTTCATACATTTCATTCCAGTTGTCGGTGTCCACACTTTTTCATTGTATCATCCATGCTTAATTGTATTTTCTTGTTTTCTTCTTGTGTGTTTGAAAAGACCTTAGAAAAAAATAGTTGTAGTTAATTTACTTTCTATGCATGCTTAGTCGTAGTACTAAAAATAAAACCCAAAAAGATTTTCTTGTTCTTATTTTGCTTGTTGGGAGCTTTCCCGTGTAAATAGTTTTTCTCGTTTTTGCTTTTCCCTTTTATTTGCTTGTTTAATAAAACCAAAAACTCCAAAAATATTTCAGCATGTTTCTCTGAATTTCTTTTCTTTTTATTTGAGTTGTACCAAGGAGAAGACCACGATGAAAATGATGAGTGGCTCTCATTTGCATAATTGTTGAACTAATAAAGAGCCCATTTTTCCTTGTCTTCTCCTATTGAATGAAATATTTGCACATTCTAGCTTAGTCCACGGCACTCTTGCACTATTATTATTTTCACATCGTTCGGTCGTGCAAGTGAAAGGCAATAATGACGATATTAGATGAACTGGATGTGGTAGAGAGAAACTGGTATGAACTCGACTTGTTCTATATTTCTAAATATGTTTAACCTAGTATCCATGATTTAGCCCATTATGATTAAACATGTTTGCAATGACAATTAGAGATTATAGTTTCTCATGCCATGCATAAGTAGCTAGGAGTGGATAATGATTTATCTTGGATGTCAACATTGCGTTAAAATGATTGTGATGTAGTATGATGATATGGTATCGTCCTCTGAATGTTCGAGTGGCTTGACTTGGCACATGTTCATGCATGTAGTTGAATCAAAACCAACATAGCCTCTATGATATTTATGTTCATGGTTTTCATATCCTACTCATGCTAGTTTCCAATGTTACTTACGCATAATGCATGTTCATGACCGTTGTTGCTCTCTAGTTGGCCGCTTCTCAACCTATTTGCTAGCCTTCGCCTGTACTAAGTGGGAATTCTGCTTGTACATCAAAAACCTTGAACCCAAGTTATTCTAGTTTAGTCCACCATACCTACCTATATGCGGTATTACCCTGCCGTCCTAAGTAAATTTGCATGTGCCACCTCTAAAAAACATCAAATAAATATCCTTTTCGTGTGCATGGATCATTCATGGAACGATAGGAGGTGGTCTGTATCTTCCATGCTAAGCAGGTTATTCTCAGGTTGAGTGTTTATTCACTCACCATCGCACGAGAAAAGGGCGGTAATAGGGACTCCCAGTCCCAAACTCAAAAATGCAAATAATTAAACAAAACTTCCCTGGGACTGTTGTTCGTATGGACGGGCCCCGTTGTTTTAGACAAGCTGTGGACTGTGATTGTTGGTGGAGGGGGAGTAAATCTTTACTTTTATCACTTGGGAACCGCCACTAGCATGCTTAGCATGGAAGATATTGAAAACTGATGGTTGTGAAGTAAACAAGAAGGGTGCATGTCTCAAAATATCATTTACCTCTGTTTAAAAACTTGAGCTCTGGCACCTCTGCAAATCACTGCTTCCCTCTGTGAAGCGACTATCAATTTACTTTTATGTTGTGTCATCACCTTCTAAAATAAGGGCCAGAACCTGAGGCACTGTTGTCATGCTGATGCATTGTGTGTAGCTAATGTTGGGTGCATCATGACTGGATCTTTTCTACCATGAATTGCAATGTCTAGTTGCTGCTTGAACTTTGAGGTGCTCTACATTTATGTTTTGCGGTCTCAGAAAGGGCTAGCGAGATACCACTATTGTCATATTATATCATGGTTGTTTTGATAACGTGTTGCTATTTGAGATATCTTATTATTGCTTGCTAGCTGATTATGACATTGATATGAGTTATTATAATTTTTAAGAGTTATTGTCGACATGGTTAGTTATAATCTTGGCTGAAAACCTGGGTGTTGTTTAAGCTTATTTATGCAAGCAAGAGCAAAAGAGTTTGTAAAGGTTTTTCTTTCTCACTTTCAATTTATCAACTGAATTGAAAGGTTTAAGCTTGAGGGAGTTGATACGTCTCCAACGTATCTACTTTTCCTAATGGTTTTCCTCTTGTTTTGGACTCTAATTTGCATGCTTTGAATGAAACTAACCCCGGATTGATGATGTTTTCAGTAGAACTACCATGGTGTTGTTTTTGTGCAGAAATAAAAGTTCTCGGAATGGAACGAAACTTTGTGAGGACTTTTTATACAATAATGAGAATTTCTGGAGCCAAGAGTCACCTGAGGGGGGCATCTGGGTGGGCAAAACCCACAAGGGCGCGCCTGCCACCCCCAAGCGTGCCTAGGTGGGATGTCCCCACCTGGTGGCCCCGCAAACCTTGAAACCTAAGCTATAAAATCCTATTTTCCCAGAAAAAATTAGGGAGAAAGAATTATCGCGTTCCATGAGACGGAGCCCCCGTCACCTCCTGTTCTTCATCAGGAGGCCAGATCTGGAGTCTGTTTGGGGCTCCGGAGAGGGGGATCTTCGTTCTTCGTCATCACCAACCCTTCTCCATCGCCAATTCCATGATGCTCCCCACAGGGAGTGAGTAATTCCTTTGTAGGCTCGCTGGTCGGTGAGGAGTTGGATGAGATTCATCATGTAATCTAGTTAGTTTCGTTAGGGCATGATCCCTAGTATCCACTATGTTCTGAGATTGATGTTGCTATGAATTTGCCATGCTTAATGCTTGTCACTTTGGGCCCGGGTGCCATGATTTAAGATCTGAACCATTATGTTATCACCATTATATCCATGTTCTAGATCCGATCTTGCAAGTTATAGTCACCTACTACGTGTTATGATCCGGCAACCCCGGAGTGACAATAGTCGGGACCACTCCCGATGATGACTGTAGTTTGAGGAGTTCATGTATTCATCATGTGCTAATGCTTTGTTCTGGCTCTCTATTAAAAGGAAGCCTTAATATCCCTTAGTTTCCAATTGGACCCTGCTGCCACGGGAGGGTAGGACAAAAGATGTCATGCAAGTTCTTTCCATAAGCACGTATGACTATTTACGGAATACATGCCTACATTATATTTATGAACAGGAGCTAGTGTCGTATCGCCCTAGGTTATAACTGTCACATGATGAATATCATCCAACGAATTACCGATCCAATGCCTACTAATTTATCCTATATTGTTTTTGCTAAGTTACTACTACTGCTGTTACTGTTACACTTGCTACAAAAACTACTGCTATCACTGTTACCGTTACTATTGCTGCTATCGCTATTATCAAAACTATCATATTATTTTGCTACTGATCACGTTGCTGCAGATAACTAATCTCTAGGTGTGGTTGAATTGACAACTCAGCTGCTAATACTTGTAAATTTTCTTTGGCTCCCCTTGTGTCGAATCTATAAATTTGGGTTGAATACTCTACCCTTGAAAACTGTTGTGATCCCCTATACTTGTGGGTTATCAGTTCCCTTCTCCCGCGAGACAAAAACAAACACATTTTTTAAACAAGGAACTCAGTTTCGCTCCGGCGAGTGAAAGATGGCCTTCCAGACAAATCGTGATAGATCGTTTAGGTGGTCATTTCTTCATTTTGCCTGTGCATTCAAACAAACAGAATCAAAGATGGTGCTTCAAATGACCGCGGACAGTCGTTTTTGCGCCCGTTTGACTACCTAAAACATAAAATTATTCAAAAAAATATGACGAAGGCAAATTTGATGAAAACTTAAGGAAAAGGGAACATCTTTCCTGTGTTCGCTAATACCTTCCGCTCCTTGTGTTTCATGAAGATCTTCGTTTGAGGCTTCCTCGCAAGGAGTTGTTATAGTAAAATAAATCATTCTCCTCCCTTACCCTTAGTTTCACAAAAGGCTCCTCCAGACCGATGAATGGTAGTTATGTATCTCCAAAAGTATGATTTGTAGCTCTGTCTAAATCTACTACCGTTCTGTAGGGGATACATATGCTTGCTAGATTGTATTGATGCTCCTCCTGTATCAAGGAAATGTTAGCCAACCCTCCTCCAATCTTTTCATGGTCCAAAATTTTAGTATCAAATTCCTGCAAGAGAAGTGGCCACCTCATCCAATGAGGCTTAGTTTCTTTAACATCTAGCACCTATTTAATTGCCTGACGGTTTGTATAAAATATAACTTTTTTATCAGTGATATAAGGTCTAAACTTTTCACAAGCAAAGATCACTACATAGAGTTTTCTATCATTTTTAGCATAATTTCTTTGAGCATCAGTAAGGGTGTGGCTTGCAAAGTAAATAACATTAAAATTCTCTTCGTTCGTTCCCCGCTATTAGTGACTTTGGAGTGACTCTTTGTTGCATGTTGAGGGATAGTTATGTGATCCAATTATGTTAGTATTGTTGAGAGGACTTGCACTAGTGAAAGTATGAACCCTAGGCCTTGTTTCCTAGCATTGCAATACCATTTACGCTCACTTTTATCACTTGTTACCTTGCTGTTTTTATAGTTTCAGATTACAAATACCTTTATCTACTATCCATATTGCACTTGTATCACCATCTCTTCGCCGAACTAGTGCACCTATACAACTTACCATTGTATTGGGTGTGTTCGGGACACAAGAGACTCTTTGTTATTTGGTTGCAGGGTTGCTTGAGAGAGACCATCTTCATCCTACGCCTCCTACGGATTGATAAACCTTAGGTCATCCACTTGAGGGAAATTCGATACTGTCCTACAAACCTCTGCACTTGGAGGCCCAACAACGTCTACAAGAAGGTTGTGTAGTAGACATCAGTCTTGTTGTGTCTTAAAGAGTCCTTGGCTATGCTGATGTGACGCCCCCGATTAAATCGTACACTAATCATACACGCAAACGTGTACGATCAAGATCAAGGACTCACGGGAAGATATCACGACACAACTCTACAAATAAAATAAGTCATACAAGCATCATATTACAAGCCAGGGGCCTCGAGGGCTCGAATACAAGAGCTCGATGATAGACGAGTCAGCAGAAGCAACAATATCTGAGTACAAACATAAGTTAAACAAGTTTGCCTTAAGAAGGCTAGCACAAACTGATATACAGATCGAAAGAGGCGTAGGCCTCCTACCTGGGATCCTCCTAAACTACTCCTGATCGTCGTCAGCAGGCTGCACGTAGTAGTCGGCACCTCCCGAGTAGTAGTAGTCGTCGTCGACGGTGGCGTCTGGCTCCTGGGCTCCAACATATGGTCGCGGCAATCGGGTATAGAAAGGGGGAAAAGAGGGAGCAAAGAAACCGTGAGTACTCATCCAAAGTACTCGCAAGCAAGGAGCTACACTACATATGTATGCATTGGTATCAAATGGAATAAGGGTATCATATGTGGACTGAACTGCAGAATGCCGGAATAAGAGGGGGATAGCTAGTCCTGTCGAAGACTACGCTTCTGGCAGCCTCCGTCTTGCAGCATGTAGAAGAGAGTAGACTGAAGTCCTCCAAGTAGCATCGCATAGCATAATCCTACCCGGCGATCCTCTCCTCGTCGCCCTGTTAGAGAGCGATCACCGGTTGTATCTGGCACTTGGAAGGGTGTGTTTTATTAAGTATCCGGTTCTAGTTGTTGTAAGGTCAAGGTACAACTCCAAGTCGTCCTGTTACCGAAGATCACGGCTATTCGAATAGATTAACTTCCCTGCAGGGGTGCACCACATAACCCAACACGCTCGATCCCATTTGGCCGGACACACTTTTCTGGGTCATGCCCGACCTCGGAAGATCAACACGTCGCGGTCCTACCTAGGCACAACAGAGAGGTCAGCACGCCGGTCTAAATCCTATGGCGCAGGGGTCTGGGCCCATCGCCCTTTGCACACTTGCACGTTGCGAACGCGGCCGAAAGAAAACCTAGCCTACTAGGCGTTCCAGTCCAATCCGGCGCACGCCACTCAGTCACTGACGTCACGAAGGCTTCGGCTGATACCACGACGTCGAGTGCCCATAACTATCCCCGCGTAGATGGTTAGTTCGTATAGGCCAGTAGCCAGACTCAGATCAAATACCAAGATCTTGTTAAACGTGTTATCTTGAAGACACCGCGAACGCCGACCAGGGCCAGGCCCACCTCTCTCCTAGGTGGTCTCAACCTGCCCTGTCGCTCCGCCACAAAGGTCCACCCAGAGGGCCGTCGGGACAAAGGTCCTTTTAGCCCCCAATCCGTGAATCACTCGCGGGTACTCCTCGAGCCAACCCGACTTTAGTCATCATATGTATCATGTATAAAGCATATGTATATACCCGTGATCAACTCCCGAGTGATCACGGCCCGATAGTATAGCATGGCAGACGGACAAGAATGTATGGCCACTGATGATAAACTAGCATCCTATACTAAGCATTTAGGATTGCAGGTAAGGTATCAACAGTTGTAGCAACAATGACAGGCTATGCATCAGGATAGGATTAACGGAAAGCAGTAACATGCTACACTACTCTAATGCAAGCAGTATAGAGGAGAGTAGGCGATATCTGGTGATCAAGGGGGGGCTTGCCTGGTTGCTCTGGCAAGAGAGAGGGGTCGTCAACACCGTAGTCGTACTGGGTAGCAGCGGTGTCGGTCTCGGGGTCTAGCGAGAGAAGAGGGGGAAGAAACAATAAATATAATGCAAACAAATGCATGACGATGCATGACATGACAAAGCATGATGCTAGGCGTGCCCTAACGCGGTACGAGGTGGTACCGGTGAAGGGGGAAAACATCCGGGAACGTATTCCCGGTGTTTCGTGTTTTCGGACCGATGAACCGGAGGGGGAAAGTTGCGTGTTCGGTATGCTAGGGATGCGTGGCGGACGAACGGGTTGCGTATCCGAATTCGTCTCGTCGTTCTGATCAACTTTCATGTTGAAAATATTTTAATCCAAGTTACGGATTAAAAGATATGATTTTCTAAAGATTTTATTAATTTTCTGGAATTTAATTAATTATTTAAATTAATTCGAAATTTGGATTTATGACATCATCATGATGTCATGCTGACGTCAGCAGTCAACAGAGTTGACTAGTCAGCCTAACCAGTGGGTCCCACTGGTCAGTGACACATTTTAATTAAACAATTTAATTAACCTAATTAGTATTAATTAGGGGGTGGGCCCCACTGTCATACTAATTAATTAGCTAATTAACTAACCAGATTAATTAGATAACTAATGTTTAATTAGTTTAATTATGCGATTAGTTTAATTAATCAAAATTAATTAATTAATTCTTTAATTAATTAACTAATTAATTATTTTTATTTTTATTTATTATTTTCCTTTTCTTTTTTTTTAAAAAAGATACGTTCTGGGGGGGCCTTTGTCATTGGCCCAGGGGGCACTGGCCCAGTGGTGAGTGGCCCATTGGGGCTAGCGGGTGCGGGCATGCGGCGATGCGGGCACCCGCCCGAACGGGCGCGCCTGGGAGTCGCCACGGCGCCGGCGCCGGGCGCCGTGCTCGCTGGCGGGCGCGACGCAGTGCACGGGGGGCGGCGACAGTAGGTTGCGGTGCAGGGAGCGGCGGCGGTCGGGGCGACGAAGGCGAGGGGCGTCGGCAGCGGAGGCAGCAGCAGTAGCTGGAGCAAGGGAGGTCCGGGCCGGCGTGGCATGCGCGTGTGTGCGCGGCCGTGTGCACAGGCGCGCGAGCAAGGTAGGGGGTCGCGGTGGCCAGCGGGGGTGCTCCGGCGAGCGTGCGCAAGAAGCATCGGCGGCAGCAGTCGGGCTGAGCAGGGCAACATCGAGGTTGGGTGGCAGAGCCACGGCGACGGCGAGCGCGGGGCGTGGCAGGGACGCGTGAGCATGGTGCGGGCAGGGCTAGCCCGGGGAGGCGCGGTGGCTGCGACGCACGGGCGTGCGCGCGGCCACGCGAGTGCGTGCATGGGCACGGGACGGTGCTGACACGCAGTGACCGGGAGAGGAAAAGGGGGAGCTCACGGTGTAGGGCAGGGTTCGGGGCAGCGTTGCTCGGGGCGGAAGACGGGGAAGGACGAGATGTAGGGGAGGCCGTCCGGCGAGGAGGTCCATCGAGGAGGAGGGCAGCGAGGCGGTGTTTCGGCCGACGGGATCCGGGGGCGACGGGGTCGGGCCTCTCCCTGATCTAGATCCAGAGCGAGGGGTGGGGTGAGAGCGAGTGGGGAGTGGGGGGGGGAGTGTCGGTCGTGGGGGGGGGGGATAATGGAGGCGGGGTGGGCCTCCTGGTGGCCTCGGTGTGCGGCCGAATGGGCCGGCCTGCTGGGCCGAGGCCCAGGGGCCAGGGGGGTTTCTCTTTCTTCTCTTTTTTTTATTTGTTTTCTGTTTTGTATTTTCTTTACTTTTACTTATTTAATTTTCTGTTTTATTCCATTTTAAATCATTTAGGCATTTACTACAAATATGTTTGCTGCACTATAATTACCCTCGTAATATTCGGCAACCACCGAACATTTCTGTTTCAACTTTTAAGAACTTTTATAATTTAACTTTATTTTAAATTTTGAATTTTGGACCGGTTTTGATCTAACGATTGATTAGCAACAGTAACGTAGGTAACGTGGCACCATTAGTGTGGGATTACTGTAGCTTAATTACCCGGGCGTTACAAATCTCCTACACTACAGGAAATCTTGTCCCGAGATTTAGGAGGTAGAAGGAAACAGTGCGGGGTATTCATCACGCAGGCGGTCCTCGCGTTCCCATGTGGCTTCGTCTTCAGAGTGATTCGACCACTGGACTTTGAGGAACTTAATCGCCTTCTGACGTGTGCGGCATTCAGCTTGGTCGAGAATGTGGACCGGATGCTCTTTATAGGAGAGGTCCTGCTGCAATTCGAGCACTTCATGATCCACTACTCGGATTGGATCCTTGAAGCAACGGCGGAGTTGTGACACGTGGAACACATCGTGAACCTGGGAAAGGTTTGGCGGAAGTTCCAGTTGATATGCCACTTTTCCACGCCTTTCAAGAATAGTGAATGGGCCAATATAGCGAGGAGCTAGCTTGCCCTTGATCCCGAAGCGGTGAGCACCCTTCATTGGTGTAACTCGAAGATAAGCCTTTTCGCCAGGTTGATAGACCATGTCTTTGTGAAGACGGTCATACTGACTTTTCTGACGTGACTGAGCAGTCTTGAGATTCTCGCGTATAATTGTAAGTGCATCTAGTGCCACCCCTAGTTGGTTTTGGAGTATTGACGACAAACCTAGTTGAGGGACTAATGTGTTTGTGAAGAATTGCAGGATAACACAGGTAGAAGTCCCTCATTGATTCGGTTTTCCTACCAGAGATGACCCCTAAAAATGTATGAAGACATTGATGTCAAAGGTGGTATATGAAGATATTCACATTGAAGACTATGACAAGAGAAGACATCGCATGAAGCCTATGGAGCTCGAAGACTTGGATCTTTTGTAGTTCTTTTTCTTCTTTGTTGAGTCATAGGAACCACCGTACTGTTAAGTGGGTTCCAAGTGAACCAGTCAGAATGACTGAAGTGATGCTTAACCAAACCTATATCTTCGAGTGAAGACTATGAGAGCGAAACTTGTCCAGAGTCGGACAAGTCAGCTTTGCTTGTAGCCCAAGTAAAGCTGCCGCGTGAGTTTGAAATCTGACCGTTGGAACACGTGTCAGTTCCTTAGTGACCCAGGGTCATTTCGGACAAATCAGGTCGGGTTGCCTAGTGGCTATAAATAGCCCACCCCCTACGACCATAAACGGTTGGCTGCTTAGAGTTAGAGTACGGCTTTTGTCGTTTGAGAGCAACCCAGCTCGAAGCCTTTGAGAGAGAATTCCTTGCGAGGATAAAGCCCTAACCACCCAGAGCCTAAGAGTGTTAGGCATCAATTAAGTCTTCTTGTCTGTGTGATCTGAAGACTTATTACACTTGAGGACTATGAATCCTCCAGCCGGTTAGGCGTCGCGTTCTAAGCATCCAAGAGATATTGTGGATTGCCGGTGAACGAAGTCTGTGAAGGTTTGGGAGTCTACCTTGAAGACTTACCAGAGTGATTGGGCGAGGTCTGTGTGACCTTAGCTCAAGGGGAATACGGTGAGGACTGGGTGTCCTGAGCTGCATGTTCAGGACTGGGTGTCCGGGACTGTGTGTCCTCAGGTTTAAATACCTAGCCGCCCTAACCAGACGTACAGTTGTCACAGCAACTGGAACTGGTCCAACAAATCATTGTCTTCAATGAGTCACTGGTTTCATCCTTCCCTTTCCTTTACTTACTGTTACTCCTTCTGAAGTCATTGTATGATTGCACTATCTTTTATCTTCACTAAGTGACTGCGTGTTCTGTTTGGCTTCATAATATCTTCCTACCTGATCCTTACTACATTGCTGCTATTAGTCATTGTGCTCTCACTCCATTTAATACTTGACTATGGTTTTCCTAGTGTAGTCTACCTTCCGCTGCATGGTAATAGGTTTATTTCTATCGTTTGTCTTCGAAACTTCCACGTTTTGAAGACTTCCATAAAAATCGCCTATTCACCCCCCCTCTAGTCGATATAACGCACTTTCAATTGGTATCAGAGCAAGGTACTCCCTTGTTCTGTGTGATTCAGTTTAACCACCTGGAGTTTTAGCTATGTCGACTGCAGGGATAATCAAAGTCTCCGCTGCATGCCCCGTCTTCGATGGAACTGAATATCCCTACTGGAAGAATAAGATGCGCATGCATCTTGAAGCCATTGATGTCGACCTATGGTATGTCGTCAAGAACGGCGTTCCCAAGGCTGGAGAAGGTGTCACTGCTGCTGACGTCAAGAAGTTCGTTCAACTGGACTCTACTGCCAAGAATATCATTTGTGGTCATCTTACCAAAGGACAGTATGGCCGCGTGAGTGCTTTGGAAACATCTAAGCTAGTCTGGGACTGGCTCTCCAAGGTCAACGAAGGCGTCTCAACCCAGAGAGATCAGAGAATCAGTGTCCTTCGCAACCTCTTCAACCGCTTCAAGAGAAATGACAATGAGAATGTCCAGCTCACATTTGATCGACTCACTGACATCACGAATGAGCTTCAAGCCCTTGGCGCTACTGAGATCACCAAGCATGAAGTCGTCAAGACACTACTGAGATCACTTGACAGTTTGTTTGACACCCTAGCCCTGATGATTCAAGAACGTCTTGATTTCAAGACACTCGATCCATCTGACATACTTGAGAGGCTCAACACACATGAGTTTCAGCTTTCTGAGAAAAGAGATATCTACGGTCCAAACTATGGGCGAACTCGTGCCTTCAAGGCAAACATTGTCTCCTCATCTGAAGAAGAATCAGACAGCAGTTCTGATGATCCTGAAGACATTGAAAGGGAACTTGCTATGTTTGTGAAGAAGTTCCAAAAATTCACCAAGAAGAAAGGCTTCAGAAAGTCTTCCTGATCAAGCTCAAGGAATGATGAAGCTTCTGCTCATGACTACAAGAAGAAAACATGTCACAAGTGCAAGAAACCTGGCCACTTCATCTCTGAGTGTCCGCAGTGGGACAATGAAAACAAAAAGAAGAAGAAGAGCAAGGAATATGACTCTGACGACAAGAAGAAGAAGAAATACTCAAAGTCTTCTTCCAAGTCTTCCTCAAAGTCTTCATCACACAAGAAGAGCTCATCTGGCAAGGCACGTGCGTTTGTTGGCAAGGAAATGGATTCAGAGGAGGAGTCCGCTTCTGAGGAGGCGGAGGTGGAGTCTGAGGAGGAGTCCGATTCTGGTGTTGCAAGTCTGGCTACAGCATACGTTGCCAAGTCCATCTTCAACACTGAAGACAATGACTTCACCACCGACACCGATGCAAATGAAAAGGACTACTCCGCTCCTACCTACTGCTTCATGGCACGCGGTGCCAAGGTAAACACATGCACTACTCACTATCAAACATCTAGTGACGATGACTCTGATTGTGGTTCAAAACCCAGCTACAAAACACTTGCTAAAATTATAACTGAACAACAGAAAGCCATGGAACATATTCAAAAACTGTTAGACAAAAGCGATGATCTGTTAGGCGCTGAAATGACTCGATCTGAGTCCTTAATTGAAGACATAAAAAATCTTCACGTTAAGTATGAGGAACTTGAAAGTCGTCATGAAACGCTCTCAATAACTCATGAGAAGCTTTCCTATGATTATCTTCAAAGGAAGCAAGATCTTGAGAAATTGAGAGCGGCTCATGAAGATCTTCAAAAGGAAAATGAGTCACTTCGCGCCAAACAGATCAGTTCCGCTCGGGAAGGATTTGAACCACCATGTCTTAAATGCATTGAGCATGATAATACTACTTCTATTGCTGAATGTTCTACTGCTGCTACTGTTGCAATATCTTCAACTGTTGATGTGGAAACTAACCCCTCTGCTGAGGATACCACTGCCATTGCTGATGAGAATGCTAGGTTGAAGACATTGCTTGAAACAGGAATGTACAAAAGTCTCAAAGGGCATCAGACACTATGTGATGTCCTCAAAAGGCAGATCCTGAACCGAAACCCTAGGAAAGAGGGTGTTGGGTTCGTAAGGAAAATGAATGCCGATGGCTCTTACTGGAAACCTGAGCAGTACCCCAAAACAACATGGGTTGCTGCAAAGGAACCTTCAACAGATCCATCCAATCTATCTGGCTTCACCTGTGCTAACCCCATTGTCATTGATGAATCCTTTGATGCAAACTATAAACTGTTTAAGAATCAGAATGGTGAAGTGTTTGCCATGTACATTGGTACTAACTGCAGGAATGGACCGCCTATGAAGAAGATCTGGGTGTCGAAAAGGTGTTTGGAAAATCTTCCTGTGAATGTCATCATGACACCACAGATGAAGAAGACAAACCCCAGACCACAGGCTTCATACGGCCCAAAGGCTTCATACAGACAGAGGACTCACCTGAGTCACACTAACGCAAATGTTTTGTAGGGAAACCATACTCAGGCCTATGAATATGAGCGCGGTTCATCGAACCGCCATGTTCATAAGACCGAGAACTATTCTGCTTATTCTTATGAGTACTATTGTCCGCCTGCAAGACTTTTTGCTAGGGCTCCAAAGCCAAAGTTCTCAGACGCTGCACTTAGACTTATTGCTTCTAAGCCACCCTTGAAGATATGGGTGGCTAAGAAAGCTTAACTCTCTTTTGCAGGGAAAGGTCTCCAGCAGAAAACCAAAATCGTCTGACGCTATGGCTGGGGACCTTAAACATCTTGTAGGGCACAAGATCAAATGCCCGAATGGTCTTACTATGTACTTCGTTCCTGAATCGCTTGCTACTCTCCCTATTAGTCCTAGTCTGGATCTAAGCTTTCATAACCCACTGGTTCGTCAAATGTTTTTGCTTCACAATTCTCCTCGTGAAGCCTATCCCCCTAACTGCACTGTAGGGTACGACACCAACGTCTTTAGAATGGATTATTGATAGTAGGTGTACCAATCACATGACTGGCAAAAGAAGCCTTCTTATGGACTCAACTTTACGTCCATCCGACAAGAGTCACATCACATTTGCTGACACTGGTAAAAGTAAGGTATTGGGTCTAGGTAGAGTTGCAATCTTAAAGGATCAACACATGGATAAAGTCATGCTTGTTGAATCCCTTGGCTTCAACTTAATGTCTGTCTCAATGCTTTGCGATTTGAACATGATCGTAATATTTGGAAAATATCGCTGCCTTGTTCTAATGGAATATGACAAGTCTCTAGTGTTTGAAGGGTATCGGAAAGATGATTTGTACGTGGTAGATTTCTCAGCAGGACCACAGCTTGCCGTATGTCTTCTAGCAAAAGCTTCAGAATGCTGGCCCTGGCATCGGAGGCTAGGGCATGCTGGCATGAGGAACCTCCACACCCTTGCAAAGAAGAAGCATGTCATAGGCATCGAGGGCATCAAGTTCAAGAAAGATCACTTATGCGGTGCCTGTGAAGCAGGAAAGATGACGAGGGCCAAACATCCATCGAAGAAAATCATGACAACTACTCGACCCTTCGAACTGCTCCACATGGATCTTTCGGTCCTACTCATTACTCAACTCTTACTACTACTACTTGTCTCTATGGCTTTGTCATTGTTGATGATTATTCTAGATATACTTGGGTGCACATAATCCTCTACAAGACTGAAGTGCAGGATGTCTTCAGACGCTTCGCCAATCGAGAAATGAACAACTATGGCACCAAGATAAAGCACATCAGAAGTGACAATGGCACTGAATTCAAGAACACTGGCCTTGATACATATCTTGATACTTTGGGCATCACACATGAATTCTCAGCCCCGTACACGCCACAGCAGAATGGCGTCGTCAAACGCAAGAACAGAACACTCATTGAGATGGCCAGAACGATGCTAGATGAATACAAGACTCCAAGAAAATTCTGGCCTGAAGCCATTGATACTGCATGCCATACAATCAATCGTGTTTATCTTCACAAGCTTCTGAACAAGACATCTTATGAGCTCCTTACTGGCAAGAAGCCAAATGTCAGTTACTTCAGAGTATTTGGCGCCAGGTGCTGGATCAAGGATCCACATCACACTTCAAAATTTGCACCAAAAGCACATGAGGGTTTTATGCTTGGATATGGAAAGGATTCGCACTCCTACAGAGTCTTCAATCTCTTTCATTATAAAGTGGTTGAAACAGCGGATGTGCGGTTTGATGAGACTAACGGTTCACAAAGAGAGCACCTCCCAAATGTGCTAGATGAAGTTCCATCCAGCGAATCAATCAAGCTTATGGGAACCGGAGAAATCATACCCTCTGAAGCTCAACCTGAAGAGGAACTTATCATCTCCGCACCTGATCAACCTGAAGACAATGCTCAGCGTGAAGACAATCCCACTAACAATGACAATGATCAGCAAGAGCAAAACCTTCGCCCTGTACATCCTCGTGTTGCCAATGAAGTGCAGATTGAGAGAATAATTGATAGCATCAATGCACCCGGTCCGCTCACTCGTTCAAGGGCAAGTCAGCTAGCAAATTTCTGTGGGCACTTTGCATTCGTCTCAATAACAAAACCCAAGAAAGTTGAAGAAGCCTTCATGGAACCTGAATGGATTCAAGCTATGCAAGAAGAGCTTCAACAGTTTGAGCTGAATAATGTATGGGAACTGGTTAAGCGTCCTGATCCTCGGAAGCACAACATAATAGGAACCAAATGGATATACCGCAACAAGCAAGATGAGCATGGTCAAGTTGTCAGAAACAAAGCTCGTCTCGTTGCTCAAGGATATACTCAAGTGGAAGGCATTGACTTCGATGAAACATTTGCTCCTGTGGCTAGACTTGAAGCCATACGCATACTGCTGGCCTATGCAAATCATCATAACATACTTCTATATCAAATGGATGTGAAGAGCGCCTTTCTCAATGGCAAGATTGAAGAAGAAGTGTATGTTGCACAACCGCCTGGCTTTGAAGATCCAAAACATCCTGACATGGTATACAAGCTCAACAAGGCACTGTATGGCCTCAAACAAGCCCCTCGGGCCTGGTATGACACACTCAAATACTTCCTGAAGAGCAAAGGCTTCATACCTGGTTCCCTCGACCCCACTCTCTTCACGAAGACATATGATGGTGAACTGTTTGTGTGCCAAATATATGTGGATGACATCATCTTCGGCTGCACCAATCAGAAGTACAGTGAAGAGTTTGGATATATGATGCAAGAGCAATATCTGATGTCCATGATGGGAGAGCTGAAGTTCTTCCTCGGTCTTCAAATACGACAGCAACACAACGACATCTTCATATCTCAAGAGAAGTATCTCAAAGATTGCCTGAAGAAGTTCGGTATGCAAGACTGCAAAGGCTTCACGACGCCAATGCCAGCCAAGCATCATCTGGGTCCTGACGACAATGGTAAAGTGTTCGACCAAAAGGTATACCGCTCCATGTTTGGTTCTTTGCTTTATCTATGTGCATCTAGGCCAGATATTATGCTTAGTGTTTGCATGTGTGCTCGATTTTAAGCGGCACCAATGGAGTCGCATCACTTAGCTGTGAAGCGAATTCTTCGATATTTGGCTCACACCCCAACTCTAGGATTATGGTATCCAAAGGGCTCAGAGTTTGATCTGGTTGGATTCTCGGATGCTGATTATTCTGGTGACAAGGTGGATCGCAAGTCTACATCAGGCACATGTCATTTTCTGGGACGATCACTTGTATGTTGGTCTTCAAAGAAGCAGAACTGTGTATCTCTCTCCACTGCTGAATCTGAATACATTGCTGCTGGATCTTGCTGCGCTCAGCTTCTGTGGATGAAGCAAACACTCAGGGACTATGGCATTCATCTGAAGCAAGTGCCACTCTACTGCGACAACGAAAGCGCCATCAAGATTGCCAAAAACCCAGTTCAGCACTCGAAGACAAAGCACATTGAAATTCGTCATCACTTTCTCAGAGATCATCTTGTGAAGGAAGATATTGATATCATACACGTAAACACTGAAGAGCAATTGGCAGATATCTTCACCAAGCCCTTGGATGAGAAGAGATTTTGCAAGTTACGGTGTGAGCTAAATACCTTGGAATCCTCAAATGTCCTGTGATCAGGCACACATCCTAACACTTATGCATATTAATGACTTAGATGTGCAACACACGAAGTAAAGTATATCTTCAATCAATGAAGACATACATTCTAAGTGTGAATACATTAATGTGGAATTTGACTTCGGAACGCCACAATAATTGTGCGCCGTGTCTGGGTCTAATACTTCCTATACGGTGGGTAACGCCACCACCAAAGGTTCTGTTCGAAGTGTTTCACTCATGGCGTTACATTTTCTATGTCTTCACATTTGGTTTGGCTTAAATCTCAACATGTCTTCATGTTTATCTTCACTATGTTGAATATATATATATATACTAGTGTTCTGTCCTCTACAGCATTCACTTATAGCTATGTCTTCTTGTTGAATCTTTTGAACTAAGTGAATGTGATCGGACCCTAACCTCTCTATGCTTTCTATCTCAACCTCTATCTCTCCAAGTCATATGCATTCTATTGAAACTGTCGAATGTCTTCTCTGCGTCATTGTCAGCAGAAGATATAGAGACAAACATTAAGTCCGTTTTCAATGCTCATTCCTTCACCTGAAATCCGGAGAAGTGGGAATGACCACCCGACAATCCAGGCATGCGTGGGACGTGGAACAACCCCCTATATGCTGCATGATGACCACGTGTTCCTCAGATGTGAATCGCCAGGGGCACCTATGTAATAATGCAGTGCCGCCCCTGTACCTATAAATACACACCTCACAACAGTCATTATCTCTTCTTCCACTCTCGCACGAACCCTAGCGCCACCGCTAGCCCTCGACGACGCCGGCGACGAAGCGCTTCATTGCCGCAACCTCTCCGACGCCGGCTTCACGCCAACCGCGGACATCGTCTTCTCCGCCGTCGCCGTAGGTGTCCTCCGTCGCCAAGTTAGGGCACGGACAATCGAACTGCTCGGCCTCCTCTTCCACTCCGTCGAGCAGTTCTTTGTGTGGTAAATAAAACTTCCTTTTTACAGCCCCCTTGATCCTATAGCTTCGTCACTTTCTACCACAAGCAGTTTCTATTCACACAAGTTGGATCTCTTACATACTGCATCTCATAATATGCCTAGTATATTCACTTGTATTTCACAAAGTAGTTAGATTCCTCACTTGTACTGATCCATGGATTCGTACAAATCTGGAACCAACTCCTTATCTATGAGTGAATGTCTTCGCACAATGAGGTCAATGTCTTCTAAACTGATTTATCTTCAAAATCTTCTGAGAATGCATATGACCTCTTCCCCTTCCCTCGCACCTTAATGTTGTCACAGGTACATGTCCGTGGGAGAATCCCTTGGTTCTCATAGTCTGCATTCATTTGCAGAATACTTACAGCATCACATAAATTCTCCCGAAGCCTTCCTGTTTGTCCAGCAAGCGAAAACCTTTGAAGCCTTTGAACGTATTGAAGCCTTTCCGTTTAAAGTTCATGGCTTCAGAGAAATCAGCAAGGAAGGGTGGCAGAAAGCGTCGAGGAGAAACATCAAGAGATCTTCCCGATGACCTCTCAGAGCTGTACAAGACAGATCCTGAAGAGGATTACAATCAGCGCAAGACATGAATCCAATGGATTCGACGCTATTGGGCAGAACAGTGGTTCAAGTACAGATTTGTGACAAAGGAATATGCTAAAAAGAATGCCATCAAGCGTCCATGGGGAGACATCCTCTACAAAAATCTTCAACCCAGGACCAGAGATGAAGCCATTAAACAAGGCTTCTATCCCTGCATGGTCCGTGGACCACAGCCTGCGGATGCTGACCCATCGTCACTGCTATGGTGTCGTGACGACAATCTGTTTAAACGCAACTTCCACTTTGCCCAGAACTCAGCGAAGCAGAACAAGAAGTCTTTGGGATTAGATTTCAACCCTGGTCCCTCTGCTCCCCGTGCCGATGGAACTCGCGAAGCTGAACCCAATCTTCTTGGGCCCTTCTACAACCTTGAAGGTCTCATCACCCATATAGTGGTTCAAGGGACTACCGTAAATGAGCCTGCAGATGACGCTGACTTAGATGAAGCGCCTGCAGCGCCAAAGCCAAACAAACTGAAGCAGCCAAAAGCTTCCAAGCCTGCCTCGGCACCAAAAATCTCACGAGCGAAGCCATTGGCAACTGCACCTCCTGAAGACAGTGTGCAGTCTGAAGATTTGTCACTCATCTCCAAGCCCCAGAAGGTCAAGATGCCTCTGCCACACACCGGCCAAGAGCTGACAGCTGCTGCCATTCTGCGCAACGATGCCATTGATCTGTCCAGTGATGAAGATCTTGCAAATGACGCTCTTGAGCAACTCATCAAGAGCAAAGAAGAACCAGAAATCTTTAATGATCTGCCTCTCTTTGACGTGACAATCATCCACAACTTCATTGATGAGTGGTTTGACACGCCAAACATCAGCTTCGAAGATCTGCAACTACCCATTGGCCTCAGTGTCGCCTTCCATGGCGCCATTGCTTCAGAGCTAGCTCTCGCTCAGTGCATCGTCGAACTGAAGCAAAAGATTGACTATGAAAAGGCTCAGTTCAAGAAGCATATGGCCAAGCTCAGCGTGCAAGAGGTGAAAAACTTCAAGATTATGCTGCACGAGCTCAAAGAATCCTTTCTCAAGAAACGCGCAGAAGCTCAGGGTTCTCGAGAGCGCATGAAGAGCCTGGCTGACAAGTGTGTGCAAGGCTACAATGAGGCTGAGAAGCGCAAGGCCCTTGGGTGTCCAGGCATTGATCCCAGGATGGCTGCTAAGCAGAAGAAGAAGCCCATTGTGACTGAACCTCTCGCACCAAGGCAGGAAGCAGATCCCATTGTCTTCCCAACTAGCATGACTGGCTCGAAGCCAAAAGCCCGGTCAACCACTTCAGAGCTGAAGAAGACGAGGACTGCTGAGGCTGAAGCCAGGAAGAGGAAACATCCTGAAGCCTCTGCTACTGCTCCCTCCAAGAAGAAGAGGAAGACCAAGAAGGAACGGGCTGCTCCCACAGAGCCCTTGATTGTTGAACCCATCTCCATGGTTCACCCTGACGCTGAACCGCAAGAACGTCAACTGACTGTCCATGAGCCTGCTTTCACAGAGGCTCATGACGCTGAAGACTTTCTAGCAGCTGATCCCATCGCTGCTGAAGACATTGGTCACCATGACCATGTTGAAGATGATGCAGTCCTTCCTCAGCTCGAGCACCAACAGGTATCATCGCCTGTGCTAACGCACAGCGAACTCATCAGCATTGGTCGTCCTCTAACACCAATTGCTCAAGATGCTTCATGGGCTCGCCCACAAGAGGAAGAAGACTTTGAGGCCCAGCCAACACCAACTCCACAGGCGTCGCCAGCGTTGCGCAGGCTTCGCAAAGGACCAAGGCCTCCAGTCTCTGCGTCTGAAGCTAAAGTTGCTGAAGACATTCCGGCTGCATCAGCCGATGAAGAAGAAGCCCCACAAGCTGCCACTCCCCTGTCCCACCAAGAAGCGGTTCTCGAGGAGAACGTGACTGTGACCGACCCTCCAGCTCGTCAAGTGGAGGCTGAAAATCTTGAGGCTGCCACCACCAACACCAATGAAGCCACTGACGTTGTCATGGCTGAAGCTAATGTGGAGCCCTCACCAACCCAAGCACCAGAAGTCAGCGAAGCCACTGATCCCACTGCTTCTGTTCCTGCGCCTGCTGCCGGTCCTCAGTTCGACTATCATGTTGAGCACAGGCCTTAGGTACAGATGCCAATCCCAAGATTGCCCAGGTTCCCAGGTCCTGCATCAGCACCTGGATCCTTCAACATCAATGGCTTCAAAGCAGACAACACTTTATTCAATAGCTCCAGGAACCCCTACTCAAGGGAAAGAATATCATCTGATCAATTCTGGAGCTATCCGCAGTGAAGCTATTACTCCTGCATTCTTTACAATCAAGGTCGCATCTTCCCACACAAGCGTCTTGACATTGAAGCAATAGCTGGTCTGCCCTGTTTGGAAGAAGCTCTGGATTGCTTCAAAGAGGTTGGATTGCTGCCGTTCGTCACCGATCAAGAGCATTGGAATGAAGAGTTGCTGCTCCAATTCTATGCCACACTTCACATCCGCGGGTATAACAGAGATCCGAAGACTTGGGTCCTGGAGTGGATAACAAGAAACGTTCATCACGAAGCCAAAGCCTTTGACATCATTGAGCTCACTAGTCTACCCACTCCTGGCGATCTCTACGAATCTGGCTGTCAACTTCACAGTGAAGCTGTGGAGAGCATCTTTCAGAAGCCTGAACCTAACATGAGTCAGATGCTCAGTATGATGAAGCCATTGCCCCAAGATGCTGCATATCCCAAAGAGTTCTTTGTTGAAGACCTTGAGTATCTGCCAAGGACTATTTATCACATGCCAAGCTGGAAGGTGCAATGAAGACTTTGGTCTTCTATGTTCTTCATGGCAAATGCTTCAATGCACAGGACTTCTTCATTCGCCAACTTGCTGCATCAGGCTCTGATCTTTTTGGCTTGAAGTTCTACGCCCAATGGGTAATGCGGCTGATCAAACTTCACTCCGCTATCTCATATCAGCCATCTGCTCACAATCATCGGATCTTTCTGCCTGATGTGGATATGTCTATTGAAGCCATCTATCCTGAGCCTGCCAAGGAACCTCTCAGTCTTCAGAATGCAGAGCATCAAAGTTTTTCTCAGAACATTGAAGGAGTTGAAGCAGTCACTCGTGTGTATCCTTTGGCTGGCACTACACGTGCACCACATCCTGCCCTTACTGAAGCCACCGACAGCACAACTGCCCAACGACCCAAGAAGCGCACTCGTGTTCTTAATGACCGAGAGCTTCTGGTGGCTCTTCATCAGAAACATGATATGCATCATGACTGGCTGAAGCGCCAAATGCAAAGCCTCTTGGTGGATGTCAACCGCATTCGCAATCTTGCCACCAAGAATGCTTTTGTTGCCCATGAAACCTCTCGACGCACATGGAAGGGGCTGACGCTGATGTGCTCTGAAGATGATCTTCAAGAGGATGGCTTCTTTGAATGCTTCAAGTTTGACTCCACACCTCCTCGAAGGGCCGTGCTGCGACGCACTCTATCTCTTGAAGACTCTGAGTTCTCTTCCTCTGCTGCAACTGTGAATGCCAGAGTGATCGAGGATGAAGACGATGCCACTTCACCGCCACCTCCTTCAGCACGCTTCGACAGTGCTCCAAGTTCTTCTGCACCGCCGAACACCACCGACGACCCTGCTGCTTCACCTACTCTTCGTGGGAACGAGTAGATGCTCTATGTCTTCAAACCTTTTTGGTCCTTACTGACAAAAGGGGGAGAAGCATATGAGTTTGATAGTCTTCAAGCGGGTCCATATGGGCGGGTACTTTATATTTTGCTTCGTGTTTACAACTCTCGTTTTGATACATTTGGTTCTTTGAGTTGTAACACTTAAACTCAATGGTCGTCTGCTACTTATTTGCCACATTGTGATGCGATGATAAATTCCGCATGTGCGACGATAAATTCCGCACTTAGATCATTTTGTAGACGTCCATTTTCCATTATGCATGTCATTATCTTCACATACCTTCACATGCATAATGAATTGTCATCATAAGTTGAAGAGGATCTCCACAAGTACAACCTGCCATGTGCATTTGCATTACAAAAGCAAATTACTTATATGCACATCTTCAGGGGGAGCCCTTGCAACTTATGAACACAATTCCTTATCCTTTACAATTTCACATATTATATTCCCCGTTGAAAACTTCAACTAGTTTGTCATCAATCACCAAAAAGGGGGAGATTGTAAGTGCATCTAGTGCCACCCCTAGTTGGTTTTGGAGTATTGATGACAAACCTAGTTGAGGGACTAATGTGTTTGTGAAGAATTGCAGGATAACACAGGTAGAAGTCCCTCATTGATTCGGTTTTCCTACCAGAGATGACCCCTAAAAATGTATGAAGACATTGATGTCAAAGGTGGTATATGAAGATATTCACATTGAAGACTATGACAAGAGAAGACATCGCATGAAGCCTATGGAGCTCGAAGACTTGGATCTTTCGTAGTTCTTTTTCTTCTTTGTTGAGTCATAGGAACCACCGTACTGTTAAGTGGGGTCCAAGTGAACCAGTCAGAATGACTGAAGTGATGCTTAACCAAACCTATGTCTTCGAGTGAAGACTATGAGAGCAAAACTTGTCCAGAGTCGGACAAGTCAGCTTTGCTTGTAGCCCAAGTAAAGCTGCCGCGTGAGTTTGAAATCTGACCGTTGGAACATGTGTCAGTTCCTTAGTGACCCAGGGTCATTTCGGACAAATCAGGTCGGGTTGCCTAGTGGCTATAAATAGCCCACCCCCTACAACCATAAACGGTTGGCTGCTCAGAGTTAGAGTATGGCTTTTGTCGTTTGAGAGCAACCCACCTCAAAGCCTTTGAGAGAGAATTCCTTGCGAGGATAAAGCCCTAACCACCCAGAGCCTAAGAGTGTTAGGCATCACTTAAATCTTCTTGTCTGTGTGATCTGAAGACTTACTACACTTGAGGACTGTGAATCCTCCAACCGGTTAGGCGTCGTGTTCTGAGCATCTAAGAGACATTGTGGATTGCCGGTGAATGAAGTCTGTGAAGGTTTGGGAGTCTACCTTGAAGACTTACCAGAGTGATTGGGCGAGGTCTGTGTGACCTTAGCTCAAGGGGAATACGGTGAGGACTGGGTGTGCTGAGCTGCGTGTTCAGGACTGGGTGTCCGGGACTGTGTGTCCTCAGGTTTAAATACCTAGCCGACCTAACCAGACGTACAGTTGTCACAGCAACTGGAACTGGTCCAACAAATCATTGTCTTCAACGAGTCACTGGTTTCATCCTTCCCTTCCCTTTACTTACTGTTACTCCTTGTGAAGTCATTATATGATTGCACTATCTTTTATCTTCACTGAGTGACTGCGTGTTCTGTTTGGCTTCATAATATCTTCCTACCTGATCCTTACTACATTGCTGCTATTAGTCATTGTGCTCTCACTACATTGAATACTTGACTATGGTTTGCCTAGTGTAGTCTACCTTCCGCTGCATGGTAATAGGTTTATTTCTATCATTTGTCTTCGAAACTTCCACGTTTTGAAGACTTTCATAAAAATCGCCTATTCACCCCACCTCTAGTCGATATAACGCACTTTCAATAATGCGAACTTGTTCTTCGGACTGTTGGATAATATCCGGACCGAAGAGTGGACGTTCCCCAGTTTCTGACCAATTCAGAGGGGTCCGACACTTTCGTCCATATATCACTTCGAAGGGGGACATCTTCAGACTAGCTTGATAGCTATTATTATAAGAGAACTCGGCATATGGAAGGGATTCCTCCCATTTCTTGCCGAAGGAAATTACACAAGCTCGAAGCATGTCTTCGAGAACTTGGTTGACACGTTCAACCTGTCCTTGCGACTGAGGATGAAACGCAGTACTGAACAATAGATGAGTCCCCATAGCTTCTTGGAAACTTGCCCAGAATCTTGAAGTGAATAAGCTACCACGGTCTGAACTGATAAACAGTGGAATACCATGAAGCGAAACAATTCTGGACATGTAGAGAGTAGCAAGCTGACTAGCAGTGATTGTCTCTTTGACCGCCAGAAAATGTGCAACTTTAGAAAGCCGGTCAATGACGACAAGAATAGCATCATTACCTTTCTGCGATTTGGGAAATCCAGTGACAAAGTCCATTTCAACATGGTCCCATTTCCATTCAGGAATAGAGATAGGTTGTAGAGTTCCAGCAGGCCTTTGATGCTCTGCTTTGATACAGCGACAAACGTCACACTCAGCAACATAACGAGCAATATCCTGCTTCACATTAGACCACCAGAATCTTTGACGGATGTCTTGGTACATCTTTGTACTACCAGGATGAATATACAAAGGCGTATCATGAGCTTCTTTCATAACCCCTTTAGTCTAATCCAGGTTTTTCCTTGAACGTGGTACCACTAGGCTGCCTTTGAAGTACAAGGCGCCATCATCGGTGATAGAGAAGAAGGAGGGCTTTCCATCTGCTAGATGATGTTTAATCTTATGGACTTCACAGTCACAACCTTGAATAGTCTTTATACCAGCTACGAGATCTGGTACGACAGCCAGGGTATTTAGAGAACCCTTAGTAACAACATGAAGATTCATCTTCTGAAACTCTGGGGGAGGGGGGCGAGTGCTCCAGGAGGAACAATATGAAGGTTTAGCTTTCTAAATTCTTCGACACGCGAGGGCTGAACTTTGTGAACCTGGAGGTGATTGCAGTAAGACTTGCGGCTCAAGGCATCAGCCATTACATTAGCCTTGCCGGGGGTATAGGATATACCCACATCAAAATCTGCAACAGTCTCCATCCATCTCTGCTGACGGAGGTTCAGATCTGGCTGTGTAAACAGATACTTCAGACTTTGGTGGTCGGTGAAGATCTCGCAATGATTGCCGAGAAGGTAATGTCGCCACTGCTTCAGTGCATGAATGATAGCAGCAAGCTCGAGGTCGTGAACTAGGTAGTTTTCTTCATGAGGGCACAGTTGTCGAGAGGCATAAGCAATCACTCTGCGCTCTTGCATTAGGACACAACCTAATCCTTGACGGGAAGCATCGTAGTAGATGACGAAGTCCTTCTTAGTATCAGGTGGAGCAAGCACTGGGGCAGAAGTCAACTTGTCTTTGAGCGCCTGGAAACTTTCCTGACACTTGTATGTCCATTCAAACTTGACACCCTTATGCAACAGATTAGTCAGAGGCCTGGCAATCTTGGAGAAGTTCTCGACGAATCGACGGCAATAGCTGGCGAGACCGAGAAAACTTCGGACTTGCTTGGCATTCTTCGGAGGAGTCCAATCGAGAATAGCCTGAACTCGTTCAAGGTTGACAGCAATACCATCCTTGGAGATGACATGCCCATGATAGGTTACTTCGGGGAGCCAGAATTCACACTTGGAATACTTAGCATACAGTTGATGCTCTCGAAGCTTTTCCAGCACAAGACGAAGATGTTCAACATGTTCTTCCTTGTTCTTGGAAAATACAAGGATATCATCCAAATAAACCACGAACGAACTTGTCGAGGTAATCCATGAATATATAGTTCATCAGACGAGAGAAGGTGGCTGGAGCATTCGTTAATCCGAATGACATGACGGTGTACCCGTATGATCCATACCGAGTCACGAAGGCGGTTTTTGGGATATCCTCTTCACGAACACGGATCTGGTGGTAACCCAACCTCAAGTCGAGTTTGGAGAACACTGACGAGCCAGCCAGTTGATCATAAAGAGGATATTTATTCTAAATGGTAGCTTGGTTTATAGGACGGTAGTCTTGGACTAATCGGTTTGTCCCATCCTTCTTCTTAACAAAGAGAGAAGGTGCTCCCCAAGGAGAGCAACTTGGGCGAATGAAACCTTTGACAAGAGATTTGTCGATTTCCTCCTTAAGCTCAATGGGTTCATGCGGCGGCATCCTGTAGGGTCGTTTAGCTATAGGGGTGGTGCCGGGTTTCAAGTCGATGATGAATTCGACAGCTCTAGCAGGGGAAATCCCTGAAAGTTCTTCTGGGAAGACGTCTTGGAATTTACGAACGACGGGAATGTTTTCAATACCCTCGAGTGGTGCAGCGTTCAACGCATTCAAGGCATAAAGACGTGCCTTGGTGTTCTGAACTAGATGAGCTTGGTAAGCAATTATTTCATCAGAAGGGTGTAGTAGATGGACGACCTTAGTGGCGCAAACTATAGAAGCAGTATGCGCTTTCAACCAATCCATTCCCAGAATGAGGTCGATGCTACAGGACTTTAGTACGATGGGAGAGGCAAGGAATTCCAGTCCTTCAATTTCAACAGGAACGTTGTGACTAACCATAGAGGTTTGACACTGGCCCGCAGGAGTGTGTACCACAATCGCTGTGTTCATCTCTTCGTATTTAATGCCATGCATGAATGCAAACTCAGCTGATATAAATGAGTGTGATGCTCCTGTATCAAATAAAACAGATGCTGGTACTGAATTTACGAGGAGTGTACCCATCACGGTAGCAGGCTGGTCTAGAACTTCATTGAGATCAACGTGGTTGGCATGAACACGACCATAAGACTTGGCATTGTTGTTGCGAGGCTGGTTGCTTCCACGGCCAGTTGCTGGGAGGGCCAGTTGATTCTGGTTCTGGTTGCATTCCCTAGAACGGTGTCCTGGTTGACCACACCTGAAGCACAGACCATTATTGGGAGTGGGAACAGGAGCTTGTGGTGGTGGAGCTGGAAGTCTTGGCTGCCTAGTTGGTGGAGCAGGCAGACGAGGTGCAGCATAGGACTGCCTTGGGGCAGGTGCAGTTGGCTGGTACATGCTGTTGGGAATCCATATCTTACGCTTCTACGAGGACGGGCCCGAAGATGAGCCCATGTCACGGTTGTGCCTGTGAGAGCCCTGGTATTCCCGTAGACCAGTCTCGACATTGATGGCCTTGTTCACCAGGGTGGCGAAATCAGCAAAGTCATGCACCAGAAGTGCGAGCTTGATGTCAGCTTGGAGGCCATCACGAAACTTCTCCTGTCTGCGTGCATCAGTTGCAATGTCCTCTTTAGCATAGCGGGACAAGTCCAGAAACTCCCGCTGATAAGCGTCCACAGTTTTGTTGCCTTCGGTGAGGTTGCGGAACTCACACTTCTTCCGGTCCATGACTCCCTGAGGAATGAAGCAAGCACGGAAGGCAGCTTGGAAGTTTGGCCAGGTGATGATTGTTCCAACTGGCAGAGTATGCCTATGGCTGTCCCACCATTGAGCTGCGGGTCCTTTCAGGAAGAAGGAAGCAAAGGTGACATAGCTGGCAGGGGCTACATCAGCAGACTCCATCTCATAGGTGATGTCACGGAGCCAGTCATCAGCATCCAGAGGCTGAGTTGAGCTGTGGTACACGGTTGGGTTGAGGTGCATGAAATCTTGCAGAGTCACTTGGGTTGGCTGGTGGTTCATATTGGGGGGAGGAAACTGAGCCATAATATTCTCCATGAATTGACGATCCAGCTCAAACTGTTGCATCATCCCAGCCATGTACTTAGGCGGTGGTGGGGTGTTGCCACCACGACCACGACCACCTGGTCTAACCATCCTGCTAATATATAATAGGGGTAGTTCAGCATTAAGAAATTTGCAAAGAGACGAATCATTCATGATGAAACATGCACAACGAAAGCAGCATGATAGATACTACATAGTAGTCGGCATATCTTACAAAAGAGATCATGCATAGAGTTCGGTACACAGAGTTCAGTACATAGACTAAGACATCATAGGCGGCACGCAGGCTCGCGGCGAATGCATCTAACACTAACAAGCAAGTCTACATCAGTCCCACGCGGTACTGCGGAGGTAGGTGTAGCCCGACATCTGGTAGTGACGCGAAGGGAAGACCTCCACGCGAGTAGCCTGGGGTCCACAGATACTCTGGTGCGGAACCCGATGCACAGGTGGCAGGAGAGGACCAAGCGCGGGAGAGTAGCCTCCCACATCTGGCCAGCCGACGCACTGGGGCATCATGGTCCTGGCAGGGTAGATCGCAGAACACGACAGATCACCAGATCGGACAGAGGGGTGCAACAGCGTCAGAGCATGATACAGGTGCTGACGGGTGGTGTACAACTCGTGGCGAAGAGTTCGGTTAGCTCTATCCAGCCCATCAGCATGTAGAACCAGGTTCTAATGGTAGAAGGGCTCTCGGGTGACAGTGGAGTAGGCCGCAGTGTAGTAACCCTCCGCACCAACATCGGATGCGATAGCAATGTGCCTGAAGGGGGAGGTGTCCAACTCCTGATACTCTCCACGAAGACGTGTCAGAGCAGCATAAGCAGCATCGTGGACTACCATATCGATAGTCACTCCAACACCATGAGCAGTGTGCAGCACGGTAGTGGAGTCATACTCCCGAGAGTAGAGGTGGACGATGGCACGGTACTGCTCCTAGTTGAAGTCCTGATACTCCTCATAGACGGTGTACTCAGGGTGCCAGCAATAACCCAGATAGGTCATCATCTCAACCAACACAGCAGGTGATCCTGAGGCACCAATGGTCGTCGTGTGGCGCACGACCTGCCTCGTGGGTTCCATCTAAAAACAAAGATGTTTTCACAGGAGTCAAATGACAATGTGGATAATGTTCAAATACTACTCTAAAGAATAACTAGGGCTTATCCAACTTTGGGGTGAACGTGGTCACGGGATCCTAATGTTAGAGTTAGTAAAATCGTTTAACCCGAGTAGTAGAGAGTTCAGAGTCCCAGAGTAAGGATCGAGGAGTAAAAGATCCTAGTACCACCCAGATGGCGACGTGGGCCCATAAGGCACACAACCATGTTAGTAAAAGTTTTTGTAATGTCTAGACTCGACTTCGGCCAAGGAGTTTGGAAGGGGGATTCCTACAGGCAGTCGGCTCTGGTACCAACTTGTGACGCCCCCGATTCAATCGTACACTAATCATACACGCAAATATGTACGATCAAGATCAGGGACTCACGGGAAGATATCACAACACAACTCTACAAATAAAATAAGTCATACAAGCATCGTATTACAAGCCAGGGGCCCCGAGGGCTCGAATACAAGAGCTCGATCATAGACGAGTCAGCGGAAGCAACAATATCTGAGTACAGACATAAGTTAAACAAGTTTGCCTTAAGAAGCCTAGCACAAACTGAGATACAGATCGAAAGAGGCGTAGGCCTCCTGCCTGGGATCCTCCTAAACTACTCTTGATCGTTGTCAGTAGGCTGCACGTAGTAGTAGGCACCTCCTGAGTAGTAGTAGTTGTCATCGACGGTGGCGTCTGGCTCCTGGGCTCCAACGTCTAGTCGCGGCAATCGGGTATAGAAAGGGGGAAAAGAGGGAGCAAAGCAACCTTGAGTACTCATCCAAAGTACTCACAAGCAAGGCGCTACACTACATATGTATGCATTGGTATCAAATGGAATAAGGGTATCATATGTGGACTGAACTACAGAATGCCGGAATAAGAGGGGGATAGGTAGTCCTGTCGAAGACTACGCTTCTGGCAGCCTCCGTCTTGCAGCATGTAGAAGAGAGTAGACTGAAGTCCTCCAAGTAGCATCACATAGCATAATCCTACCCGGCGATCCTCTCCTCATTGCCCTGTTAGAGAGCGATCACCGGTTGTATCTGGCACTTGGAAGGGTGTGTTTTATTAAGTATCCAGTTCTAGTTGTCATAAGGTCAAGGTACAACTCCAAGTCGTCCTGTTACCGAAGATCACGGCTATTCGAATAGATTAACTTCCCTGCAGGGGTGCACCACATAACCCAACACGCTCGATCCCATTTGGCCGGACACACTTTTCTGGGTCATGCCCGGCCTCAGAAGATCAACACGTCGCAGCCCTACCTAGGCACAACAGAGAGGTCAGCACGCCGGTCTAAATCCTATGGCGCAGGGGTCTGGGCCCATCGCCCTTTGCACACCTGCACGTTGCGAACGCGGCAGGAAGCAGACCTAGCCTACCAGGCGTTCCAGTCCAATCCGGCGCGCGCCACTTAGTCGCTGACGTCACGAAGGCTTCGGCTGATACCATGACGTCGAGTGCCCATAAATGTCCCTGCGTAGATGGTTAGTTCGTATAGGCCAGTAGCCAGACTCAGATCAAATACCAAGATCTCATTAAACGTGTTATCTTGAAGACACCGCAAACGCCGACCAGGGCCAGGCCCACCTCTCTCCTAGGTGGTCTCAACCTGCCCTGTCGCTCCGCCACAAAGATCCACCCAGAGGGCCGTCGGGACAAAGGTCCTTTCAGCCCCCAATCCATCATTCACTTGCGGGTACTCCTCGAGCCAACCCGACTTTAGTCATCACATGTATCATGTATAAAGTATAGGTATATACCCATGATCAACTCTCGAGTGATCACGGCCTGATAGTATAGCATGGCAGACGGACAAGAATGTATGGCCACTGATGATAAACTAGCATCCTATACTAAGCATTTATGATTGCAGGTAAGGTATCAACAGTTGTAGCAACAATGACAGGCTATGCATCAGGATAGGATTAACGGAAAGCAGTAACATGCTACACTACTCTAATGCAAGCAGTATAGAGGAGAGTAGGCGATATCTGGTGATCAAGGGGGGGCTTGCCTGGTTGCTCTGGCAAGAGAGAGGGGTCTTCAACACCGTAGTCGTACTGGGTAGCAGCGGCATCGGTCTCGGGGTCTAGCGAGAGAAGAGGGGGAAGAAACAATAAATATAATGCAAACAAATGCTTGACGATGCATGACATGACAAAGCATGATGCTAGGCGTGCCCTAACGTGGTACGAGGTGGTACCGGTGAAGGGGGAAAACATCCGGGAACGTATTCCCGGTGTTTCGTGTTTTCGGACCGATGAACCGGAGGGGGAAAGTTGCGTGTTCGGTATGCTAGGGATGCATGGCGGACGAACAGGTTGCGTATCCGGATTCGTCTCGTCGTTCTGATCAACTTTCATGTTGAAAATATTTTAATCCAAGTTATGGATTAAAAGATATGATTTTCTAAAGATTTTATTAATTTTCTGGAATTTAATTAATTATTTAAATTAATTTGAAATTTGGATTTATGTCATCATCATGATGTCATGCTAATGTCAGCAGTCAACAGAGTTGACTAGTCAACCTGACCAGTGGGTCCCACTAGTCAGTGACACATTTTAATTAAACAATTTAATTAACCTAATTAGTATTAATTAGGGGGTGGGCCCCAATGTCATACTAATTAATTAGCTAATTAACTAACCAGATTAATTAGATAGCTAATGTTTAATTAGTTTAATTATTTGATTAGTTTAATTAATCAAAATTAATTAAGTTAATTAATTCTTTAATTAATTAATTATACTTATTTTTATTTTTTATTTTCCTTTTCTTTTTCTAAAAAAAAGATACGTTCTGGGGGGGCCTTTGTCATTGGCCCAGGGGGCACTGGCCCAGTGGTCAGTGGCCCATTGGGGCTAGCGGGTGCGGGCACCCGCCAGAGCGGGCGCGCCTGGGAGTCACCACGGCGCTGGCGCCGGTCGCCGTGCTCGCCGGCGGGCGCGACGTAGTGCACGGGGGGGCGGCGGTAGTAGGTCGCGGTGCAGGGAGTGGCGGCGGTCGGGGCGACGAAGGCGAGGGGCGTCGGCAGCGGAGGCAGCAGCTATAGCCGTAGCAAGGGAGGTCCGGGCCGGCGTGGCATGCGTGTGTGTGCGCGGCCGTGTGCGCAGGCGCGCGAGCAAGGCAGGGGGTCGCGGTGGCCGGCGGGGGCGCTCCGGCGAGCGTCCGCAAGAAGCACCGGTGGCCGCAGTCGGGCTGAGCAGGGCAACATCGGGGTTGGGCAGCAGAGCCACGACGACGGCGAGCGCGGGGCATGGTAGGGGCGCGTGAGCATGGCGCGGGCAGGGCTAGCGCGAGGAGGCGCGGTGGCTGCGACGCACGGGCGCGCGCGCAGCCACGCGAGTGCGTGCACGGGCACGGGACGGCGCCGGCGCACAGTGACCGGGAGAGGAAAAGGGGGAGCTCACGGGGTAGGGTAGGGTTCGGGGCAGCGTTGCTCGGGGCGAAAGATGGGGACGGACGAGATGCAGGGGAGGCCGTCCGGCGAGGAGGTCCGTCCAGGAGGAGGGCGGCGAGGCGGTGTTCCGGCCGACGGGATCCGGGGGCAACGGGGTCGGGCCTCTCCCCGATCTAGATCCACAGCGAGGGGTGGGGGAGAGCGAGTGGGGAGTGGGGGGGAGTGTCGGTCGGGGGGGGTATAATGGAGGCGGGGTGGGCCTCCTAGTGGCCTGGGTGTGCGGCCGAATGGGCCGGCCTACTGGGCCGTGGCCTAGGGGGCAGGGGGGTTTCTCTTTCTTCTTTTTTTATTTGTTTTCTGTTTTGTATTTTCTTTACTTTTACTTATTTACTTTTCTGTTTTATTCCATTTTAAATCATTTAGGCATTTACTACAAATATGTTTGCTGCACTATAATTACCCTCGTAATATTCGGCAACCACCGAACAGTTTTGTTTCAACTTTTAAGAACTTTTATAATTTAACTTTATTTTAAATTTTGAATTTGAATTTTGGACCGGTTTTGATCTAACGATTGATTAGCAACAGTAACGTAGGTAACGTGGCACCATTAGCGTGGGATTATTGTAGCTTAATTACCCGAGCGTTACAGCTGACTCGGGGACGCTTCGTATGTCATGTGCACTGCCTTGTACATGATGGTGCTGTACGATCGAGCCCGTGTGGGCCCCACCACGAAAACTTCGGACGAAATCTCTATCATATGTTTGTTCCGGCTTATTTTGCAAGCCAATCCTTTGTTTTTGTTTTGAGTTGTGGTATTCGAGTTGCTTCGAAGTCAATTGTTGATTCCATACCTTTCCTATACGGTGTTCTCATATTTCTATGTGTATACTAATCCTTCATGATAATCGAGATTGTCATGTCAATCCTTTTCATCCGGTGTGTTTCTCTTCTAGTGGATCCGATCATTTCTACATTCGCAAGATCAATTCTCAGTTCTTTGCAACAGTGTTTGTTTTATCCGTCCCAAGTTGCCATTGTTTTTTTCCCCCCCTCCCACCCTTTTTCTTTAAGGACTAAGATTTCTTAATCAAGTGTCCATCTTATTGATGTGAAGTCTCTCCATTCTTTTCTTCCAATGTTCTTATCCGGTGATTCTCATGAAGATGCTAACGGAGCTTCAAGTTCATCATTCTTCGTTTCTTTTATCTTCTTTGGTGGATTCAAATCAAGCTTTTGGTGTCGATCATATCCCTTTTCCTCGTTTCAAATGCTTTCTCATGCCGGTGCACCTCTTAATCATCCACTCCTCGCTATTCATTTGTTCTAGAGTGCTGAAGATATCTCAAAGATTCGTGCTTCCATTCTGTATTCGTTCAAGCCTTTTTGAGATTGTTATCTCATTCAAGCCATTTATTTCAACCAGTGCAATCTCTCTTCAAATCTTTCAACGATGTTTCTTTTGAGTGGGCCCTAACCCACAGGTCTTTTTCCAGGATCTTACCCGACTCTTCTAATCTTCCCGGAGTTACTCTCAAATTATTTTCAAAGTTTGACATAAGAATGAGTTATCATCAGTCAAATGCCTTTCTCCAAGATTTTCCAAATTCTTTTCATCTTTGGCTCAACCTCTCCTCTTTTAATTATTCCGGAGTGTCTCAATGATTCATGGTGGTGTTTCTCGTCGTCATTCTCGGATTTTGAAGACCGAAGAAGAGTTTTCCTCAAAATCTTATCTGTTCTCGTGAAGATTCATGGTTCTAGCTTGATGCCATCCTCTCATAATTGTTTTCGATTGTGAGAATTCTTTCACCCATCCGGAGTAATTCAGAGTATTTTCATTTTGTTTCTCCAGAGGCTATCATCTCAGAGTTATTCATTCCAGCTTTCAGCTCTCATTCTCTAAATCTTACCGGTGCATCATTCAAGTATTCTCTAATCAGTTCGTGATCTCTTCGTTCTCTTGCATCTTGATTCACTCAAGAATCTTCGTTCATTTTCAATCCTTACGGTGGTTCGTTCAAGATTTCTCTTCCTTCGTTATCATATCAATTTATTCGTTGTTTCAATCCTACCGGTGGCTCGTCGAAGACCTTCTCAAGTTTGCACTATATCATTCCTCAATCCTTTCCAATAAGAATGAGTAGTATGCCAAATCCTTTGTGTGCCATCAATTTACTTGATGAAGGATAAGCATAATGTAATTCTTATTCTTGTTTCATCGAGTATATTAGACTCCTTATTCCGGAGGCTCATCAAATTCTCGGTTTCAATTGTTCATCTTTCTTTTCCGGAGTTCCAAGTTTTTCTCAGTTATATCATCGCGAAGCTCCATTTAATCAATGCAAGGATTCATATTATTCTTTTCAAGCTTCTTTTTCTTGCGACCTTGTTTTATCTATCTGGAGTTCTTCGAGAGTTTCTTCATGGTGGTTCGTCAAGGATTCTTTTCATTCTTCAAGTTTTCTCTCGAAGTTATGATCCGCCAAGATATACTCTCAAATAAACATGGTGCTCAACACATGTTTTGTTTTGAGGAGTTCAAGCCTTCTTCATGTTGCATTCCGAAGTTCAATTATTTCTATCTTATCTTTTGAGGTGGTGTTATGTCATTCGTGACAATTTGAGTTCGTGTTTCATGATTCAACAGTTGTCAAGAATGAGATAGTTAAACCCATCAATTTCTTCGAGCATGAGCTCTTCTCAATCCATCAATCTCCTCGTTGGAGTTATCTTGGGTTATATTTCACCTAAAGCTTTCCCTAAGGATTGTTGCTATTTATGGTGCTCATAAATGACCCAAGTTCTTCATTTATCCTCCGAGTGAAATAAGTTTGTCATCTTGTTTGATATCAATCCAATCTATCGTTCCTGTAGTGGCAGAATTTCACCTCATAATTTGGAGAAGTTGTCCATAAGCCCACTACAAGTTCATTCATTTCGTTGTTGGTTTTCAAACAACTCCGTTCTAACCTTCTTGGAAGAGTGTTGTCCAAGCTCATTTGTGGCAGAAGTTGGCCTTTTCATCTACATTCTTTTATTCCAATGAGCTATCTTCTATTATTTCTTCTAGAGGCTTGGTGATGTTGATCTCTTCGTCCTATCATCTCGTTTTTCCAAGGTCATGCTCTTTCCTTTTGCTTATTCGTTCAACCGGAGTGTCGTGTTTTCATTCGAGCTCTCTCATCTTATCAAGTTTTGCCTCCCTTCTCAACCGGAGTGCCATCTGAAATCTTTCTTACCCCTTGTACCATTCTTTTAATAGTTCCGGAGGCAGTGTGCCGTGGATTTCATCAAGTATCATCCAATCTTCCCAAGTTCATATTCAATTCCTTTCATTTTCAGTCAGAGTGCTGTCCAAATTATATCATTCTTATTCCTTCTCTATCTTGTTTTAACCAAAGTGTTGTGGATATCATTACTCTTCTAACCGGAGTCTCATCCAAGTGCTTTCATTTTTGCCAAGTTCATATGCTAAGCCTTCCTTTTCCAACCGGAGTTTGTCGTTTTTGGTCTTTATCGTTCCTTGTACATCTCGTCTCAACCGGAGTGCTTGCATGTACTTTTGTCCATTGCAACCCTTTTCTTATGTCTTTCTACCTACAAGGTTCTAGTAATGTTCCTTGTTCCTCTTTTCTAACGGACTGTTTTCAACTTTGTTCGCCTTCGTTACATTCTTTCTTTCAATTTGTTTCAACCTCGCAAGGTTCTTTGGTTTCACTCATTTGTCAAAGAAGCAACTTAGTTTTACCTCTTCCCCTTCCTCTTCCGTTTCCCCAAATGCCATCCTAGATCTCGGGACGAGATCCTCTCGTAGTGGTGGAGTGTTGTGACGCCCCGAGACCGATGCACCAGGTGTCTCCCAGTTATTCGTTGTGTTGCCGTGTCTTTCGCTTGCATCTTGTCATGTCATCATGTGCATTGCATCATCATGTTTTCAAAACTTGCATCCGCCCGGCCTCCCCGTTCCTTCCGTTGTCCGTTCTGAGTCCAGACACACTTGCACGCGCCCGCGGCATGTCCGAAATAGTATTTTATAAGTGGCCGGAAAATGTTCTCGGAATGGGTTGAAAGTTGGCGTGCGGTCTTATTATAGTGTAGATAGACCACCTGTCAAATTTTATCGCATTCGGAGATCGTTTGATGCCCCAACGGATAGCAGCATTATAGTCGGTCTTTTCGTCGGACGTTTTCAGTCTCCAGAAACCGTGTCGGGCTGCATCTCTCCCCTCTTCTCTTAGACCAACCCTCTCTCCACAGTCCACCTAGGCCCATGCCTACCCCTCTTCACGTCCGAAGCCGTCCGATGTGTTCGCACGGTCTGAAAACCCCTCTTTGCTCAGGGCACAAACCCCCTCGCGTGCGTGTCCGAAACTTCCCCGAACCCGACACGGGCAGTTCTCACCGTTGGGTCTGGGTCATCCCCAAACATCTATAAAACATCTCCATTTTTCTTTTTGGTCTCCTTAGCTATTTTATTCGCGATCGTCCGATTGCGATCGGAGGGACGAGTTAGCCCTAACCTAAATTCATCTGATATAAATATCAGTCTAACCCTAGATCCTAGGGGCTTGTCCCTTCCATCAAATCACCTCACCCGCCGCCACCACTCTCTTCCTCGGGATCCTCCTAGATCCATCGAACCAACCACCTCCTCCCCTCGGTCCCCTCCTGATCCGTTCCACCAACCAGCGCCCGAGCCCGAGCTCCTTCGATCGGTGCCACCCGAAGATCCTCATCGCCCCAATCCAGTGCCTCCTCTGTTTTCCTCGATCCAATCCCCTCGTAGCCAGCCTCCTTTTCCCTCCTCTGCTCGATCCTGAGTGAATCGTGAGCACCAGCGCCTCCCCGCCGCCTGTGCGTCCACGCCGCCGGCGACAACAGCAACAACAGGTCATGCCGCCGGCCTTGTCCCGCTCCTTTTCTTCCCTGCCTTCTCTTCGTTTTCTCCCCGTGCTCCTCTCTCTCTCTAAACCTCTCTAATCTCTCTCGCCTCTCCCTTCTCTAGCAGGGACTCGACGCCATGGATGCTCATATCCACGATCTTGCAGCGCCGCCGCCTGGAGCTTCTTCGCCGGAGGCCTTCGCCTCGTCCGCGTCGCCGGCGTCCATCCCCGCCGAACCTTGTGCCTGAGGAGCCCCATGCCGAGCTCCTCCTCCATGCCTTCGCCTCAGCCTCGTCCATGAGACAAACAAACACATCAGTTCCGCCGTTGACCGAGCCACTCACCGCGCGAGGCCTCCTCTGCTTCTACGAGCCCAGCCACCGAGCTCAAGATGCCTCGCCCGACCATCCTCGTCGTCGGACCCATGCCATGGCGCCGTTCCACTGCTTCCAGCAGGAGCATGAGACGCGCCCCGACCCTGCCGTCGCCTTACTCCGCCGCCTTGGCCCATTCCCGGCCAGTTCCCGCTGGCGGCGCCCCGCACCTGGACCCGCTCATCTCTGCCGCCGTTGCAGCTCTAAACCTCGCGCCCCTGCTTCATCTCCTCACCGTCGGCTGCATCAAGCATAAGCAGCGAGCGCAGCTGCCGACTGAGCCCTGCCCGCGTTGACCCTCCTCTACGTCCCGCGCCGCCGCTCCTGCTTCATTCTAGCGAGGCTCCACCGGGATCCGTTTGCCTCCACGCCGTCTGCGTCGCCCAAGTCCACCAGCGCCGACGAACTCCACCTCCCCGCGGCCCTTGCCTTGTCCTCCTCCTGTGCGTATGGAGACGATGAACGCGTTGACCAGCCCGTTTGCTGCTTCCTGATCGAGCGCCTGGGCCGACCTCGCTTCGTGCCTCATCGCGCCCCGCCCGCGGCGCAGCTTCTCCACCGAGTCGGGCCAAGGCCCATGGTGAGGGCACCCCGCGCCCCTCCTTTTTCCTTTTTCTTTCTTTCCCTCCTGTTGGGCCAGCCTGTTGTGTTACGGCCCATAGACATTTTTTCGTTCTGTGAATTTATCATTTTTCCAGTGCATGCATATTTACAACAAATGCCATCATATTAAAATGCTCATAACTAAATGTCCATGCATCCAAATAAAACATGTTATATATGTAAAATGACTAGAATTTCATCTAATTTCATAATATGCCACTTTCATCCATGTTTGAAATGTTAAAAATGTTGTCTGCTTTAATTTGCTTAAATGCCATGCTAAAATGATTTAATTCATAACTAATTAACCGTAGCTCGGTTTTAAATAATCTTTATATGTAAATGGGGTAGGAAAATGCCTAGTTTAACATGGTGACTTTACTTTGCATGTTTAACAACTCTAAACTATGGTTTCGGGCAGAACAGTACCAAACCTTAAAATATGCACATGAGGAGTTTCCGGACTTGTTGGTTGTTGTTCCAGCCTCATTTAAACTTGCCTAGATAGGTAGTTTTCATTTGCTCCACCCCTTGCCATGTTTAAGAACATTTAATATTGATGGGTACCTAAACGAGAGAGAACTAAATAAGTCACATGGTGTTTCGTCAATATGCAACGAAGTTGCATATTGAGCTCCACTTAACTTGTAGTTTTGTTTGTGCACTTTGCCATGCCATGCGTCATTAAACCGGACATGCATCATACTTGTTTGTGCATCATGCCATGTTTATGTGATGGTTGTTTACCATGTTGTTTGCTTCTTTCCGGTGTTGCTTCTTCGGGTTAGTTCTGATAACGTCGCGTTTGTGAGGATCCGTTCGACTACGTCTGTTTGTCTTCTTCATGGACTCGTTCTTCTTCCTTGCGGGATCTCAGGCAAGATGAGCATACCCTGGAAATCACTTCTATCTTTGCTTGCTAGTTGCTCACTCTATTGCTATGCCGCGATACCTACCACTTGCTATATCATGCCTCCCATATTGCCATGTCAAAGCCTCTAACTCACCGTCCTAGCAAACCATTGTTTGGCTATGTTACCGCTTTTCTCAGCCCCTCTTATAGCGTTGTTAGTTGCAGGTGAAGATGGAGTTTGTTCCATGTTGGAACATGGATATGTTGGGATATCACAATATCTCTTATTTAATTAATGCATCTATATACTTGGTAAAGGGTGGAAGGCTCGGCCTTATGCCTGGTGTTTTGTTCCACTCTTGCCGCCCTAGTTTCCATCATACCGGTGTTACGTTCCTTGATTTTGCGTTCCTTACACGGTTGGGTGTTATGGGGACCCCTTGATAGTTCGCTTTGAATAAAACTCCTCCAGTAAGGCCCAACCTTGGTTTTACCATTTGCCTCACCACCACCTACCCTTCCCTTGGGAGTCGTTCTCTCGAGGGACATCTTTATTTAACCCCCCCGGGCCAGTGCTTCTCTAAGTGTCGGTCCGAAACGGAGCCACTTGCAGCGCCACCTCGGGGAAACTTGAGGGTTGGTTTTAGTTGTACGTAGTGTTCATCCGGTGTTGCCCTGAGAACGAGATATGTGCAGCTCCTATCAGGACGTCGGCGCATCGGGCGGTCTTGCTGGTCTTGTTTTACCATTGTCGAAATGTCTTGTAACCGGGATTCCGAGACTGATCGGGTCTTCTCGGGAGAAGGAATATCCTTCGTTGACCGTGAGAGCTTGTGATGGGCTAAGTTGGGACACCCCTGCAGGGTTTGAACTGTCGATAGCCGTGCCCGCGGTTATGGGCAGATGGGAATTTGTTAATATCCGGTTGTAGAGAACTTGACACTTAACTTAATTAAAATGCATCAACCGCGTGTGTAGCCGTGATGGTCTCTTCTCGGCGGAGTCCGGGAAGTGAACACGGTTCTTGTGTTATGCTTGAACGTAAGTAGTTTCAGGATCACTTCTTGATCACTTCTAGTTCACGACCGTGCTTTGCTTCTCTTCTCGCTCTCATTTGCGTAAGTTAGCCACCATATATGCTAGTGCTTGCTACAGCTCCACCTCACTACCCTTTCCTACCCATAAGCTTAAATAGTCTTGATCTCGCGGGTGTGAGATTGCTGAGTCCTCGTGGCTCACAGATTACTTCCAAAACCAGTTGCAGGTGCCATTGATGCCAGTGCAGGTGACGCAACCTAGCTCAAGTGGGAGCTCGGTGAAGATCGTGTTCGTTGTGTTGTTTCGTTTCCTTTCGATCAGTACTGGAGCCCAGTTGGGGCGATCGGGGACCTAGTAATAGGGGTGGTCTTTCTTTATTTTGGTTCCGTAGTCGGACCTTGAATGCATTCTGGATGATGTAATGCTATGTTTATGTATTGTGTGAAGTGGCGATTGTAAGCCAACTCTTTATCCCTTTCATATTCAGTACATGGGATGTGTAAAGATTACCCCTCTTGCGACATGCCTACTATGCGGTTATGCCTCTAAGTCGTGCTCCAACACGTGGGAGATATAGCCGCATCATGGGTGTTACAACATCGCCATGTGATGGACACCCAAACAGTAATAAGGTGTGATCATGTTTTGTTTCTGTGAGAGGTTTAGTCAACAGGTCTGCCACATTCAGATCTGTATGTATTTTGCAAATTTCTATGTCTACAATGCCCTGCATGGAGCTACTCTAGCTAATTGCTCCCACTTTAAATATGTATCCAGATTGAGACTTAGTGTCATCTGGATCGGTGTCAAAGCTTGCATCAACGTAACCCTTTACGATGGACTCTTTATCACCTCCATAACGAGAAACATTTCCTTAGTCCTCTTTAAGGTACCTAAGGAAATTTTTAACCGTTCTCCAGTGATCTACTCCTAGATCACTATTGTACCCCCTCGCGAAACTCATGGCAAGGCACACAACAGTTTTGGTACACATCATGGCATACTTTATAGAACCTATGACTGAGGCATAAGGAATGATTTTCATTCTCTCTCTATCTTCTGCTGTGGTCGGGTTTTGAGTCTTACTCAACTTCACAACTTGCAACATTGGCAAGAATCCCTTTCTTTGATTGATCCATTTTGAACTTCTTCAAAATCTTGTCAAGGAATGTGCTTTGTGAAAGTCCTATTAAGCGTCTCGATCTATCCCTATAGATCTTGATGCCCAATATATAAGTACCTTCACCGAGGTCTTTCATTGAAAAATTCTTATTCAAGTATCCTTTTATGCTATCCAGAAATTGTATATCATTTCCAATCGGTAATATGTCATCCACATATAATATCAGAAATGCTACAGAGCTCCCACTCACTTTCTTGTAAATACAGGCTTCATCATAAGTCTGTATAAAACCATATGCTTTGATCGCCTCACCAAAGCATATATTCCAACTCCGAGATGCTTGCACTAGTCCATAGATGGATCGCTAGAGCTTGCACACTTTATTAGCACCTTTAGGATCGACAAAACCTTCTGGTTGCATCATATACAACTCTTCTTTAAGAAATCCATTAAAGAATGCAGTTTTGACGTCCATTTGCCAAATTTCATAATTATAAAATGCGGCAATTGCTAACATGATTCGGACTGACTTAAGCATCGCTACGGGTGAGAAGGTCTCATCGTAGTCAACCCCTTGAACTTGATGAAAACCTTTCACGACAAGTGGAGCTTTGTAGATGGTGACATTACTATCAGCGTCTGTCTTCTTCTTGAAGATCCGTTTATTCTCAATGGTTTGACGATCATCGGGCAGGTCCACCAAAGTCCACACTTTGTTCTCATACATGGACCCTATCTCATATTTCATGGCCTCAAGCCATTTATTGGAATCTGAGCTCATTAACGCTTCTTCATAGTTCGTAGGTTCATCATGGTCTAGTAACATGACTTCCAGGACAGGATTACCGTACCACTCTGGTGCGTAATGTGTTTTGTTCGACCTACAAGGTCCAGTGGTAACATGATCTGAAGTTCCATGATCATCATTAGCTCCCTCTCTAGTTGGTGTAGGTATCACGGGAATGGTTTTCTTTGATGTGCTACTTTCAAATTCGAGAGAAGGTACAATTACCTCATCAAGTTCTACTTTCCTCCCACTCACTTCTTTCGAGAGAAACTCCTTCTCTAGAAAGGTTCATTTCTTGGCAACAAAGATCTTGCCTTCGGATTTGTGGTAGAAGGTGTACCGAATTGTTTCCTTAGGGTATCCTATGAAGACGCACTTCTCCGATTTGAGTTCGAGCTTATCAGGCTGAAACCTTTTGACCTAAGTATCGCAACCCAAACTTTTAAGAAACGGTAGCTTAGGTTTCCTGCCAAACCACAGTTCATACGGTGTCGTCTCAACGGATTTAGACGGTGCCCTACTTAACATGAATGCGGCTGTCTCTAATGCATAACCCCAAAATGATAGTGGTAAAACGGTAAGAGAAATCATAGGATGCACCATATCTAGGAAATTACGGTTACAATGTTCGGACACACCATTACGCTGTGGTGTTCCAGGTGGCATGAGTTGTGAAACTATTCCATGTTGTTTTAAATGAAGGCCAAACTCGTAACTAAAATATTCGCCTCCGTGATCAGATCTTAGAAACTTTATTTTCTTGATATGATGATTCTCCACTTCACTCCGAAATTCTTTGAACTTTTCAAATGTTTTAGACTCGTGTTTCATTCAGTAGATATACCCATATCTGCTCAAATCATCTGTGAAGGTCAGAAAATAACGATACCCACCGCGTACCTCAACACTCATCAGACCACCTACATCGTCATGTATTATTTCCAATAAGTCATTAGGTCACTCTATTGTTCCGTAGCAGAGTTTTAGTCATCTTGACCATGAGGCACGGTTCGCAAGTATCAAATGATTCATAATCAAGTGATTCCAAAAGTCCATCTGCATGGAGTTTCTTCATGCACTTTACACCAATATGACCTAAACTGCAGTGCCACAAATATGTTAAACTATCATTATCAACTTTGCTTCTTTTGGCATCAATATTATGAATATGTGTATCACTATGATCGAGATTCAACAAACCATTTAAATTGGGTGTATGACCATAGAATGTTTTGTTCATGTAAACATAACAACAATTATTCTCTAACTTAAATGAATAACTGTATTGCAATAAACATGATCAAATCATATTCATGCTCAACACAAACGCCAAATAACATTTATTTAGGTTCAACACTAATCCCAAAGGTAGAGGGAGTGTGTGATGGTGATCGTATCAACCTTGGAATTTATTTCCAACACACATTGTCACCTCGCCCTTAACTAGTCTCTGTTTATTCTACAACTCCTGTTTCGAGTTACTTATCTTAGCAACTGAACCGGTATAAAATACCCATGGGTTCTTATGACAACTAGTAAGGTACAAATTAATAACATGTATATCAAAATATATTTTTGTTCACTTTGACATCCTTCTTATCCGCCAAGTGTTTGGGGCAGTTCCACTTCGAGTGACCATTCCTTTGCAGTATAAGCACTCAGTTTCAGGCTTGGGTCCAGTTTGGGTTTCTTCATAGGAGCGACAACTTGCTTGCCATTCCTTTTGAAGTTCCCTTTCTTTCCCTCACCCTTTTTTCTTGAAACTAGTGGTCTTGTTAACCATCAACACTTGATGCTCTTTCTTGATTTCTACCTTTGCCGATTTCAGCATCGTGAAGAGCTCGGGAATTGTTTTCATCATCCCTTGCATATTATAGTTCATCACGAAGTTCAAGTAGCTTGGTGATAGCGATTAGAGAACTCTTTCAATCACTATCTTATCTGGAAGATTAAATCCCACTTGATTCAAGCGATTGTAGTACCCACACATTCTGAGTACATGCTCACTGCCTGAGCTATTCTCCACCATCTTGTAGGCGAAGTACTTGTTAGAGGTCTCATCCTCTCAACTCGGGCATAAGTCTGAAATACCAATTTCAGCTCTTGGAACATCTCGTATGTTCCATGGCATTCATAACATCTTTGAAGCCCCAATTCTAAGCCGTAAAGCATGGCGCACTAAACTATCAAGTAGTCATCATATCGAGCTTGCCAAACATTCATAACATCTGCATCAGCTCCTGCAATAGGTTTTTCACCTAGCGGTGCATCAAGGACATAATTCTTCTGTGCAACAATGAGGATAATCCTCACATCACGGACCTAGTTTGCATCATTGCTACTATCATCTTTCAACTTAGTTTTCTCTAGGAACATATCAAAAAATTATAGGAGCTATATCGCGAGCTATTGATCTACAACATAGATATGCAAAACTATCAAGACTAACTTCATGATAAATTAAGTTCAATTAATCAAATTACTAAATAACTCCCACTTAAATAGACATCCCTCAAGTCATCTAAGTGATACGTGATCCAAATCAACTAACCCATGTCCGATCATCACGTGAGATGGGGTAGTCATCAATGGTGAACATCTCTATGTTGATCATATCTACTATATGACTCACGCTCGACCTTTTGGTCTCCAGTGTTCCGAGGCCATGTCTGTACATGCTAGGCTCGTCAAGTTTAACCCAAGTATTCTGCATGTGTAAAACTGTCTTACACCCGTTGTATGTGAACACAGAGTCTATCACACCCGATCGTCATGTGGTGTCTCAAGACGACGAACTGTAGCAACGGTGCATACTCAGGGAGAACACTTTTACCTTCAAATTTAGTGAAGGGATCATCTTATAATGCTACCATCATTCTAAGCAAAATAATATGCATATAAGATAAACATCACATGCAAACAAAATATGTGACATGATATGGCCATCATCATCTTGTGCTTTTGATCTCCATCTCCAAAGCATCGTCATGATATTCATTGTCACTAGTGTCGGTGTCAAAACCGGCAGATCTCGGGTAGGGGGTCCCGAACTGTACGTCTAAGGTCGATAGTAACAGGAGACAGGGGACATGATGTTTACCCAGGTTCGGGCCCTCCCTATGGAGGTAATACCCTACTTCCTTCTTGATTGATCTTGATGAATATGAGTGTTACAAGAGTTGATCTATCACAAGATCGAGATGGCTAAAACCCTAAAAGCCTAGCCTGTATGACTATGGTAATGATTGCCCCCCTCCAGACTAAGTCCTCTGGTTTATATAGACATCGGGAGCATATAGGGTTACACAACGTTGGTTACAAAGAAAGGAATCTACTTATTTGATCGCCAAGCTTGCCTTCCACGCCAAGGAGAGTCCCGTCGGACACGGGGGCAGTCTTCGGTCTTTGTATCTTCACAACCCATCAGTCCGGCCCATGATAAATAAGCCGTACGCCCAAGGACCCCTTAGTCCAGGACTCCCTCAGTAGCCCCCGAACCAGTCTTCAATGATGAGGTGTTCGGCGCATAGAGTATCTTCGGCATTGCAAGGCGGTTTCCTCCACCAATGACTTCCACGTAGTGTGTTCGGACTTCCATTTAATGTTGTACCCCTCGGCTTCTGTGTATTAACAACTTCAGTTTCCATGCGTCAAGCGAATGCGAGAGGTCAGGGTATTTTTGCACATAACACCCCAGCCACGTGAGGGACAACGTCTATTTAACGAGATTGGATCCCAGATCCATTTTACATCTCACGGAGAAAATCCTCAAAGGTTGCTAGGAAAGAACACTCCAACATGTCTAGCGTTCCCAGCTCCTCCTCCCGTCCCTGCGGCCTAGAAAGAGGCGAATGGGAGAAGTGCTCCGTATCCCACCGTCAGCTGGGGAAGCTACAAACGCAGGGGTTTCTCCCCCCTGCGGATCTAGTCCCTATTCGAGCAGGGCTGGCCTCCTTCAGCGGCAAAACCCAGGCGGAGGATTTCCCCAATCCATCCGTGGGGGAATGAGTGTGTTTCGTCCCCTGTCTGCTAAGGGGCGTGGGATTTCCAATTCATCCATTCCTCCGAGGGCTTCTGGAATATTATGGCCTCCAGCTACACAACTTTACTCCAGCCTCCATCATGCACATTGAGGGTTACGTTGCTTTATGCAAACTGTTCCTGGGTTGTGAGGCCGATTTTGAACTATGGAGAAGGTTATTCTGCCTTGTCCCGCATAACCACGAGGGATCAATATTTGAAGTGGGCGGAGCCGAAATATGGCGCATTGCCGAGACCAGATACCTATCCGGCACACCGAAGAAGGCTTCTGAAGAGTGGACTTCTGAGTGGTTCTACATTGAGGACGTCACACTTCCAGACCCAGTCCGGAGGGGTCTTCCTGAGTTCACAAGTGCTCCTTTAAAGAAACGCCACAGCTGGCGCCCTCGGAGCCTCGCAAAAGAAGATAGTGCGGAGGTTCGCCAACTCCTGAGCATGATAAGGACGCTCCCCCAGTTTGTATACACGATGGTCGAAGTAATGGCGGCCTCCATATTGCAGGGGGTCCAGCCACTCCAATACAGAGGACTCCCCATGTGGCACTATAATGGGGAAGATGACGCCTCCCGCTGTGGCAGGAAAGGTCCAGACACCCCTGCCGCCCTGGCCAAAATATCGGCCGAACTGTTCAAAGGGGAGGAAGAGGAGTTCTTGCACATCAAGCACAGGGAAGGATACTCGATGTATAGTCCTCCTAGCTGGGTAAGCCCCCAACTCCTCTGCTCTACTCATTCTACTCCCTGAGCTATGGTCAGCGAACATTAACCCATCCATTTATAACAGCACTGGCAAAAGACTTCTGAGGGGCTTTACAGCCCCGCCCCGCAGCCCGAGGGCCACAATCGGGACCTCGACCCTGGATTCGAAGAGGATCCGGATATATTCATGGTGCTCGAGAACGGGGTGTTTTACCAAACGAGCTATGACAGCACAGAAGTAGCCATCATTGCTGATTATCCCAGTCTTCTCCCTGCTTCACACGTAAGTAATCAGGAGACACCTTGTCCAAGAGAGTTTTCTCATTCTTCCTCACCCACCGCACCGTACTATGCTCAGAAGGAGGCATTCGGTGCGACATGCTGCCCCGGTGGTATCTCCAAGGAGGGTGGTCCCCACGCCAGGCAAGCCTTCGAAGAGGAAGGCAAACAAAGATACGGCTGAACCTTCATCAAATAGGTATTGATTCGCAAATACGCACCTTGGCAGTCACATCCAACTGTGACCTTTTTGTTTGTCCCGTATCAGGAAAAGAGTGTGCCGGACTGTGTCCGAGGGTCCGGCCGGTCATACTTCCCACAGCCAGGATCCAGATCCTGCCGTAAAGACGGGGGCTGATACGGGAGTAACACCGGATTGTCCTCCAGCCGAAGATTCAGATGATGTATCCGTCAGCAACTCGAAAGTGGAGAGCGCCATGAATCATCGGCACTGAAGGGCCGTTTCATAAGACCTCGGCTTTTCAGAAGAGGCATTTAACGCCTCCAGCTCGGCTGATGCATACATCCGGGCTTCTCGAGATGGGCTTAACAGAGCCACAAAGCAGCATTTAAAAGATGTGCGGGTAAGTTTACTTTGTCCGAATATGATAACCATATGCCAGTAGCCCCTGAGACTTGAAGCAGTTGGTACAACTGATTTAAGTATAGTTGTATAAGTAGGTTCTTACGGAGAAGAACGACCTGCTAGCCCAAGAGCTAGAAAAGTGTCAGACGCAGCTAACTGCTGCCAGTGCAGAACTGGAGAAATCCAAGAGGGCGTCTCCTGGTAATGTTCCCCTCCATCGAGAAAACATAATGGTATACCAATAATGCAAACACGGCTGCTCGCCTCTTATTAGGATCACTAGATCAACTGCAAGAACAACTGAAAGCTGCTCAAGGCGGAGAACGAGAAGCCAAAAAACTGCTAGCCACTGGCGAGCGTGTGCTGACAAAATTCGTGATGGAGAAAAATAAGCTCCATGATGCGAATACCTGATTGGGCGAGGAACTGAAAGATGTACGGGCCCAGCTGGCTGATTCCGTGAAGGAAAATGTCGGCGTTCAGGAACGGGGGTCCCTAGACTTGCCTGCCTACGGCCCATGGCGTGGCTTTGCTGGCAGGCCTGTACAGCCCATCTTCATCAACAAGGAAGCAAGACCGTCGCGAGGGGTGATAACCCACAAGTATAGGGGATTGCAACAGTTTTCGATAAGTAAGAGTGTCGAACCCAACGCGGAGCTAAAGGCAGAACAAATATTCCCTCAAGTTCTATCGACCACCGATACAACTCTACGCACGCTTGATGTTCGCTTTACCTAGTACAAGTATGAAACTAGAAGTACTTTGTAGGTGTTGTTGGATAAGTTTGCAAGATAATAAAGAGCATGTGAATAAAAAGTAGGGGCTGTTTAGATAAGGACACAACTAAGTTAGTTTTAGTAAAGAGCTTTTTTTACGAGAAAGTTATTTGTCCCTAGGCAATCGATAACTAGACTGGTAATCATTATTGCAATTTTATATGAGGGAGAGGCATAAGCTAACATACTTTCTCTACTTGGATCATATGCACTTATGATTGGAACTCTAGCAAGCATCCGAAACTACTAAAGATCATTAAGGTAAAACCCAACCATAGCATTAAAGTATCAAGTCCTCTTTATCCCATACGCAAACAACCTACTTACTCGGGTCTGTGCTTCTGTCACTCACGCCACCCACCATAAGCAAATCATGAACATATTGCAAACCCTACAGCGGGAATCCCTCACGCTTGCGTGACATGGAGAGCACCATAGGACAGCACCAATAATAAAACATGCAACTCAAACCAATCACGATCATCAACCTTAGGACAAAACGGATCTACTCAAACATCATAGGATAGCCATACATCATTGGGAAATAATATATAGCATTGAGCACCATGTTTAAGTAGAGATTACAATGGGTAAGAGAGAGGTTACACCACTGCATTGAGGGGGGAAGAGTTGGTGATGATGGTGGTGAAGTTGTTGGTAAAGATTGCGGTGATGATGATGGCCACGGAAGCGTTCCGGCGCCACCGGAAGAGAAGGGGAGAGGGGCCCCTTCGTCTTCTTCTTCCTTGAACTCCTCCCGATATGGGAGAAGGGTTTCCCCTCTGGTCCTTGGCCTCCATGGCATGGGAGGGCGAGAGCCCCTCCGAGATTGGATCTGTCTCTCTGTCTCTCTCTGTTTCTGCGTTCTGTGCTGCTGCCCTTTCACCGTTTCGTATATATATGGAGATCCGTAACTCCGATTGGACCGAAATCTTTGCCGTGATTTTATTTACCAAAAATTAGCTTTCTTGCGGCCGAAGAAGGTCATCAACCGCCTTACGGGTGGATGCTACCTCTTGAGCACTGCGTTGGTTTTTCCCCGAAGAGGAAGGGATGATGCAGCAGAGTAGTGTAAGTATTTCCCTCAGTTTTGAGAACCAAGGTATCAATCCAGTAGGAGGCTACACGCGAGTCCCTCGTACCTGCACAAAACAAATAAATCCTCGCAACCAACGCGATAAGGGGTTGTCAATCCCTACACGGCCACTTACGAGAGTGAGATGTGATAGATATGATAAGATAATATTTTTGGTATTTTTATGATAAAGATGCAAAGTAAAATAAAAGCAAAGTAAAAAGAAAAGGAAATTACTAAGTATTGGAAGATTAATATGATGAAGATAGACCCGGGGGCCATAGATTTCACTAGTGGCTTCTCTCAAGAGCATAAGTATTCTACTGTGGGTGAACGAATTACTGTTGAGCAATTGACAGAATTGAGCATAGTTATGAGAATATCTAGGCATGATCATGTATATAGGCATCACGTCTGAGACAAGTAGACCGACTCCTGCCTGCATCTACTACTATTACTCCACTCATCGACCGCTATCCAGCATGCATCTAGACTATTAAGTTAATGAAAACAGAGTAACGCCTTAAGCAAGATGACATGATGTAGAGGGATAAACTCATGCAATATGATGAAAACCCCATCTTGTTATCCTCGATGGAAACAATACAATACGTGCCTTGCTGCCCCTACTGTCACTGGGAAAGGACACCGCAAGATTGAACCCAAAGCTAAGAACTTCTCCCATTGCAAGAAAGATCAATCTAGTAGGCCAAACCAAACTGATAATTCGAAGAGACTTGCAAAGATAACCAATCATACATAAAAGAATTCAGAGAAGATTCAAATATTGTTCATAGATAGACTTGATCATAAACCCACAATTCATCGGTCTCAACAAACACACCGCAAAAAGAAGATTACATCGAATAGATCTCCACAAGAGAGGGGGAGAACATTGTATTGAGATCCAAAAAGAGAGAAGAAGCCATCTAGCTAATAACTATGGACCCGTAGGTCTGAGGTGAACTACTCACACTTCATCGGATGGGCTATGGTGATGATGTAGAAGCCCTCCGTGATGGATACCCCCTCCTGCGGAGCTCCGGAACATGCCCCAAGATGGGATCTCGTGGATACAGAAAGTTGCGGCGGTGGAATTAGGGTTTTGGCTCCGTATCTGATCGTTTGGGGGTACGTAGGTATATATAGGAGGAAGGAGTACGTCAGTGGAGCAACAGGGGGCCCACTTGGGTGGAGGGCGCGCCTGGGGGTGTAGGCACACCCCCTACCTCGTGGCCTCCTCCCTTGTTTCTTGACATAGGGTCCAAGTCCCCTGGATCATGTTCGGTGAGAAAATCACGTTCCCTTAGGTTTCATTCCGTTTGGACTCCGTTTGATATTCCTTTTCTTTGAAACCCTGAAATAGGCAAAAAACAACAATTCTGGGCTGGGCCTCCGGTTAATAGGTTAGTCCAAAAAATAATATAAAAGTGGATAGTAAAGCCCAATAATGTCCAAAACAATAGATAATATAACATGGAGCAATCAAAAATTATAGATATGTTGGAGACGTATCAGTGGACCATGAGGGTCAGGGGCGCGCCCCCCTGCCTCGTGCCCACCTCAGACACCGTTTCGCGTTGATATTTCTCCCAGATTTGCCAAATATTCCAAAAATAATCTCCATCCGTTTTTATCGCGTTTGGACTCCGTTTGATATGGATATTCTGCGAAACATAAAACATGCAACAAACAGGAACTGGCACTGGGCACTGGATCAATATGTTAGTCCCAAAAATAATATAAAAAGTTGCCAAAAGTATATGAAAGTTGTAGAATATTGGCATGGAACAATAAAAATTATAGATACGACGGAGACGTATCAGCATCCCCAAGCTTAAATCCTGCTCGTCCTCGAGTAGGTAAATGGTAAAAAAGATAATTTTTGATGTGGAATGCTACCTAGCATAATCTTGATCATATGTCTAATAATGGAATGAATATTAAGACACGAGTGATTCAAAGCAATAGTCTATCATTTGACATAAAAGCAATAATACTTCAAGCCTACTAATAAAGCAATCATGTCTTTTCAAAATAACATGGCCAAAGAAAGTTATCCCTATAAAATCATATAGTCTGGCTATGCTCCATCTTCACCACACAAAATATTCACATCATGTACAACCCCGAAGACAAGCCGAACAATTGGTTCATACTTTTTAATGCGCTTCAACATTTTCAACCCTCACGCTATACATGAGTGCAAGCCATGGATATATCACTATAGGTGGAATAGAATATGATGATGGGGGTTATGTGGAGAAGACAAAAGGAGAAAGTCTCACATCAACATGGCTAATCAACGGGCTATGGAGATGCCCATCAATTGATGTCAATGTGAGGAGTAGGGATTGCCATGCAATGGATGCACTAAGAGCTATAAGTATATGAAAGCTCAAACTGAAGCTAAGTGGGTGTGCATCCAACTTGCTTGCTCACGAAGACCTCGGGCATTTGAGGAAGCCCATCATCGGAAAAAGAAGATTACATCGAATAGATCTCCACAAGAGAGGGGGAGAACATTGTATTGAGATCCAAAAAGAGAGAAGAAGCCATCTAGCTAATAACTATGGACCCGTAGGTCTGAGGTGAACTACTCACACTTCATCGGATGGGCTATGGTGATGATGTAGAAGCCCTCCGTGATGGATACCCCCTCCTGCGGAGCTCCGGAACATGCCCCAAGATGGGATCTCGTGGATACAGAAAGTTGCGGCGGTGGAATTAGGGTTTTGGCTCCGTATCTGATCGTTTGGGGGTACGTAGGTATATATAGGAGGAAGGAGTACGTCGGTGGAGCAACAGGGGGCCCACGAGGGTGGAGGGCGCGCCTGGAGGGTAGGCCTGCCCCCTACCTCGTGGCCTCCTCCCTTGTTTCTTGACGTAGGGTCCAAGTCCCCTGGATCGTGTTCGGTGAGAAAATCACGTTCCCGAAGGTTTCATTCCGTTTGGACTCTGTTTGACATTCCTTTTCTTCGAAACCCTGAAACAGGCAAAAAAACAACAATTCTGGGCTGGGCCTCCAGTTAATAGGTTAGTCCCAAAAATAATATAAAAGTGGATAATAAACCCAATAATGTCCAAAACAGTAGATAATATAGCATGGAGCAATCAAAAATTATAGATATGTTGGAGACGTATCAAGCATCCCCAAGCTTAATTCTTGCTCGTCCTCGAGTAGGTAAATGATAAAAACAGAATTTTTGATGCGGAGTGCTACTTGGCATAATTTTAATGTAATTCTTCTTAATTGTGGTATGAATATTTAGATCCGAAAGATTCAAGATAAAAGTTCATATTGACATAAAAATAATAATACATCAAGCATACTAACTAAGCAATTATGTCCTCTCAAAATAACATGGCCAAAGAAAGTTCATCCCTACAAAATCATATAGTTTAGTCATGCTCCATTTTCGTCACACAAGAAGGATCTCATCATGCACAACCCCGATGACAAGCCAAGCAATTGTTTCATACTTTAGTAATCTCAAACCTATAAACTTTCACGCAATACATGAGCGTGAGCCATGGATATAGCACCATGGGTGGAATAGAATATGATGATGGGGGTTATGTGGAGAAGACAAAAAAGGAGAAAGTCTCACATCAACGAGGCTAATCAATGGGCTATGGAGATGCCCATCGATTGATGTTAATGCAAAGAGTAGGGATTGCCATGCAACGGATGCACTAGAGCTATAAATGTATGAAAGCTCAACAAAAGAAACTAAGTGGGTGTGCATCCAACTTGCTTGCTCACGAAGACCTAGGGCACTTGAGGAGGCCCATTGTTGGAATATACAAGCCAAGTTCTATAATGAAAAATTCCCACTAGTATATGAAAGTGACAAAACAAAAGACTCTCTATCATGAAGATTATGGTGCTACTTTGAAGCACAAGTGTGGAAAAAGGATAGTAGAATTGTCCCTTCTTTTTTTTCTTTTTTTATTTGGCCTTTCCTTTTTTTGGCCTTTCTCTTTTTTTGGGACAAATGCTCTATTGATGATGATCATCGCACTTCTATTTATTTACAACTCAATGATTACAACTCGATACTTAGAACAAGATATGACTCTATATGAATGCCTCCGGCGGTGTACCGGGTTATGCAATGAACCAAGAGTGACATGTATAAAAGAATTATGAACGGTGGCTTTGCCACAAATACTATGTCAACTACATGATCATGCTAAGAAATATGACAATGATGAATGTGTCATGATAAATGGAATGGTGGAAAGTTGCATGGAAATATATCTCGGAATGGCTATGGAAATGCCATAATAGGTAAGTATGGTGGCTGTTTTGAGGAATATATAAGGAGGTTTATGTGTGAAAGAGCGTATCATATCACGGGGTTTGGATGCACCGGCGAAGTTTGCACCAACTCTCAATGTGAGAAAGGGCAATGCACGGTACCGAAGAGCCTATCAATGATGGAAGGGTGAGAGTGTGTATAATCCATGGACTCAACATTAGTCATAAAGAACTCACATACTTATTGCAAAAATCTACAAGTCATCAAAAACCAAAGCACTACGTGCATGCTCCTAGGGGGATAGATTGGTAGGAAAAGACCATCGCTCATCCCCGACCGCCACTCATAAGGAAGACAATCAAATAACACCTCATGTTTCAAATTTGTTACATAACGTTTACGGTACGTGCATGCTACGAGACTTGCAAACTTCAACACAAGCATTTCTCAAATTCACAACTACTCAACTAGCACGACTTTGATATTATTACCTCCATATCTCAAAACAATCATCAAGCATCAAACTTCTCTTAGTATTCAAAACACTCATAAGAAAAAATTTATTCATCTTGAACACCTAGCATATTAGGATTATTTAAGAAAATTACCATGCTATTTAAGACTCTCAAAATAATCTAAGTGAAGCATGAGAGATCAACAGTTTATATAAAACAAATTCACCACCGTGCTCTAAAATATATAAGTGAAGTACTAGAGCAAAACTATATAACTCAAATGATATAAGCGAAGCACATAGAGTATTCTAACAAATTCCAAATCATGTATGGCTCTCTCAAAAGGCGTGTACAGCAAGGATGATTGTGGTAAACTAAAAAGCAAAGACTCAAATCATAAAAGACGCTCCAAGCAAAACACATATCATGTGGTGAATAAAAATATAGCTCCAAGTAAAGTTACCGATAGAAGTAGACGAAAAGAGGGGATACCTTCCGGGGCATCCCCAAGGTTTGGCTTTTAGGTCTCCTTAGATTATCTTGGAGGTGCCCTGGGCATCCCCAAGCTTAGGCTCTTGCCACTCCTTGTTCCATAATCCATCAAATCTTTACCCAAAACTTGAAAACTTCACAACACAAAACTTAAAGTAGAAAATCTCGTGAGCTCCGTTAGCGAAAGAAAACAAAATACCACTTCAAGGTACTGTAATGAAATCATTCTTTATTTATATTGGTGTTAAACATACTGTATTCCAACTTCTCTATGGTTTATATACTATTTTACTAGCCATAGATTCATCAAAATAAGCAAACAACACACGAAAAACAGAATCTGTCAAAAACAGAACAGTCTGTAGTAATCTGTAGGTAGCGCAAGATCTGGAACCCCAAAAATTCTAAAATAAATTTCTGGACGTGAGGAATTTATCTATTAATCATCTCCAAAAATAATTAACTAAATATCACGTCCAAATAAAAATGGCAGCAGTTCTCGTGAGCGCTAAAGTTTCTGTTTTTTACAGCAAGATATCAAGACTTCCCCCAAGTCTCCCCAACGGTTCTGCTTGGCACAAACACTAATTAAACAAAAAAAAATACAACCTAAACAGAGGCTGGATAAATTATTTATTACTAAACAGGATCAAAAAGCAAGGAATAAAAATGAAATTGGGTTGCCTCCCAACAAGCGCTATCGTTTAACGCCCCTAGCTAGGCATAAAAAGCAAGGATAGATTTAGGTATTGCCATCTTTGGTAGGCAATCCATAAGTGGATCTCATAATAGATTCATAAGGTAATTTAATTTTCTTTCTAGGAAAGTGTTCCATGCCTTTCCTTAATGGAAATTGGAATCTAATATTTCCTCCCTTCATATCAATAATTGCACCAATCGTTCTAAGGAATGGTCTACCAAGAATAATAGGACATGAAGGATTGCAATCTATGTCAAGAACAATAAAATCTACGGGCACATAATTCCTATTTGCAACAATAAGAACATCATTAATTCTTCCCATAGGTTTCTTAATAGTGGAATCTGCAAGGTGCAATTTTAGAGAGCAATCATCAAAATCACGGAAACCTAACAAATCACACAAAGTCTTTGGAATCGTGGAAACACTAGCACCCAAATCACATAAAGCATAAAAATCATGATCTTTAATCTTAATTTTAATAGTTGGTTCCCACTCATCATAAAGTTTTCTAGGGATAGAAACTTCCAATTCAAGTTTTTCTTCATAAGCTTGCATCAAGGCATCAACGATATGTTTAGTAAACGCTTTATTTTGACTATAAGCATGAGGAGAATTTAGCACGGATTGCAACAAGGAAATACAATCAATCAAAGAGCAATTTTCATAATTAAATTCCTTGAAATCCAAAATAGTGGGTTTAGCAACATCTAGGGTTTTGATTTCTTCAATCCCACTTTCATCAATTTTGGCATCAAGATCTAAAAACTACGAATTCTTAGAACGCCTTCTGGTAAAGGTGGATCATATTCAGTCCCAGCATTATTAAGATTCATATTGCAAAACAAAGATTTAATAGGGGACACATCAATAACTTTTAGATCTTCATCTTTATTTTCATAGGAACTAGAGGAACACGCTCTTATAAAGGCATCTTTCTTAGCACGCATTCTAGCGGTTCTTTCTTTGCACTCATCAATGGAAATTCTCATGGCTTTGAGAGACTCATTGATATCATGCTTAGGTGGAATAGATCTAAGTTTCAAAGAATCAACATCAAGAGAAATTCTATCAACGTTCCTAGCCATCTCATCAATCTTAAGCAATTTTTCTTCAATCAAAGCATTGGAATTATTTTGCAAAGTAATAAATTCTTCAATATTAGATTCAAAATCAGAGGGCATCATATTATAATTTCCATAATAATTGTTGTAGGAATTACCATAATTATTAGAGGGATTACTAGGATAAGGCCTAGGATTAAAATTTCCTCTATACGCGTTGTTACCAAAATTGTTCCTACCAACAAAATTCACAACCATAGATTCATTATTATTCTCAATCAAAGTAGACAAGGGCATATCATTAGGATCAGAAGAAACTCTCTTAGTAGCAAATAATTCCATAAGTTCATCCATCTTTCCACTCAAAACATTACTTTCTTCTATCACATGCACCTTTTTATTAGTAGATCTTTCAGTATGCCATTGAGAATAATTAACCATAATATTATATAGGAGTTTAGTAGCTTCTCCTAAAGTGCTTTCCATAAAAGTGCCTCCCACGGCTGAATCTAAAAGATTTCTAGAAGCAAAATTCAATCCGGCATAAAAAATTTGTATAATCATCCACAAATTCAAACCATGAGTAGGGCAATTACATATCTTTAATTTCATCCTCTCCCAAGCTTGTGCAACATGTTCATGATCAAGTTGCTTAAAATTCATAATATCGTTTCTAAGGGAGATGATCTTAGCGGGTGGAAAATACTTAGAGATAAAAGTATCTTTGCACTTATTCCATGAATCAATACTATTTTTAGGCAAAGACGAGAACCAAGCTTTAGCACGATCTCTAAGCGAAAAAGGAAATAGCTTAAATTTAACAATATCATTATCCACATCTTTCTTCTTTTGCATATCACACAAATCAACAAAGCTATTTAGATGGGTAGAGGCAGCTTCACTAGGAAGGCCGGAAAACGGATCTTTCATGACAAGATTCAGCAAGGCAGCATTAATTTCACAAGATTCATCATCGGTAAGAGGAGCAATTGGAGTGCTAATAAAGTCATTGTTGTTGGTATAGGTAAATTCACACAATTTAGTGTTATCTTGAGCCATCGCGACAAGGAAGCAATCCAACAGACAAGCAAACAAAAAGCAAGCGGGCAAAAAAGAGGCAAACGGGAAAGAGAGGGATGATAGAGAGAGAGGGCGAATAAAACGGCAAGGGTGAAGTGGGGGAGAGGAAATAGAGAGGCAAATGGCAAATAATGTAATGCGGAGATAGGGATTGTTATGGTTACTTGGTATGTTGACTTTTGCGTAGAATCCCCGACAACGGCACCAGAAATCCTTCATGCTACCTCTTGAGCACTGCGTTGGTTTTTCCCCGAAGAGGAAGGGATGATGCGGCAGAGTAGCGTAAGTATTTCCCTCAGTTTTGAGAACCAAGGTATCAATCCAGTAGGAGGCTACACACGAGTCCCTCATACCTGCACAAAACAAATAAATCCTCGCAACCAACGCGATAAGGGGTTGTCAATCCCTACACGGCCACTTACGAGAGTGAGATGTGATAGATATGATAAGATAATATTTTTGGTATTTTTATGATAAAGATGCAAAGTAAAATAAAAGCAAAGTAAAAAGCAAAGGAAATTACTAAGTATTGGAAGATTAATATGATGAAGATAGACCCGGGGGCCATAGGTTTCACTAGTGGCTTCTCTCAAGAGCATAAGTATTCTACTGTGGGTGAACGAATTACTGTTGAGCAATTGACAGAATTGAGCATAGTTATGAGAATATCTAGGCATGATCATGTATATAGGCATCAACGTCCGAGACAAGTAGACCGACTCCTGCCTGCATCTACTACTATTACTCCACTCATGGAGCGCTATCCAGCATGCATCTAGAGTATTAAGTTCATGGAAACAGAGTAACGCCTTAAGCAAGATGACATGATTTAGAGGGATAAACTCATGCAATATGATCAAAACCCCATCTTGTTATCCTCGATAGCAACAATACAATACGTGCCTTGCTGCCCCTACTATCACTGGAAAAGGACACCGCAAGATTGAACCCAAAGCTAAGCACTTCTCCTATTGCAAGAAAGATCAATCTAGTAGGCCAAACCAAACTGATAATTCGAAGAAACTTGCAAAGATAACCAATCATACATAAAAGAATTCAGAGAAGATTCAAATATTGTTCATAGATAGACTTGATCATAAACCCACAATTCATCGGTCTCAACAAACACACCGCAAAAAGAAGATTACATCGAATAGATCTCCACAAGAGAGGGGGAGAACATTGTATTGAGATCCAAAAAGAGAGAAGAAGCCATCTAGCTAATAACTATGGACCCGTAGGTCTGAGGTGAACTACTCACACTTCATCGGAGGGGCTATGGTGATGATGTAGAAGCCCTCCGTGATGGATACCCCCTCCGGCGGAGCTCCGGAACAGGCCCCAAGATGGGATCTCGTGGATACAGAAAGTTGCGGCGGTGGAATTAGGGTTTTGGCTCCGTATCTGATCGTTTGGGGGTACGTAGGTATATATAGGAGGAAGGAGTACGTCGGTGGAGCAACAGGGGGCCCACGAGGGTGGAGGGCGCGCCTGGGGGGTAGGCGCACCCCCCTACCTCGTGGCCTCCTCCTTTGTTTCTTGACATAGGGTCCAAGTCTCCTGGATCATGTTCGGTGAGAAAATCACGTTCCCGAAGGTTTCATTCCGTTTGGACTCGTTTGATATTCTTTTCTTCGAAACCCTGAAATAGGCAAAAAACAGCAATTCTGGGCCGGGCCTCCGGTTAATAGGTTAGTCCCAAAAATAATATAAAAGTGGATAATAAAGCCCAATAATGTCCAAAACAGTAGATAATATAGCATGGAGCAATCAAAAATTATAGATACGTTGGAGACGTATCAGGCCATGCGGATCAGTGATGTGGGCGCGCCCCCCCTGTCGTGCCTCAGACTCCGCCTGCATCTCTAGTAGGCACATCGACCGCTATCTAGCATGCGATCTCTCCTGACAGCGACGCCTGTATATACATAACCTAACTCTAGAACCGTCGCAGTTGCCCAAAAATCATATATATTCCAAAAAATTCTCCGTCAGTTTTTATCCGTTTGGACTCCGTTTGATATGGATTCTGCGAAACAAAAAACATGCAACAAACAGGAACTGCACTGGGCACTGGATCAATATGTTAGTCCCAAAAATAGTATAAAAAGTTGCCAAAAGTATATGAAAGTTGTATAATATTGGCATGGAACAATCAAAAATTATAGATACGACGGAGATATCAGCATCCCCAAGCTTAATTCCTGCTCGTCCTCGAGTAGGTAAATGATAAAAAAGATAATTTTTGATGTGGAATGCTACCTAGCATAATCTTGATCATATGTCTAATCATGGCATGAATATTAAGACACGAGTGATTCAAAGCAATAGTCTATCATTTGACATAAAAACAATAATACTTCAAGCCTACTAATAAAGCAATCATGTCTTTTCAAAATAACATGGCCAAAGAAAGTTATCCCTATAAAATCATATAGTCTGGCTATGCTCCATCTTCACCACACAAAATATTCACATCATGTACAACCCCGAAGACAAGCCGAACAATTGGTTCATACTTTTTAATGCGCTTCAACATTTTCAACCCTCACGCTATACATGAGTGCAAGCCATGGATATATCACTATAGGTGGAATAGAATATGATGATGGGGGTTATGTGGAGAAGACAAAAGGAGAAAGTCTCACATCAACATGGCTAATCAACGGGCTATGGAGATGCCCATCAATTGATGTCAATGTGAGGAGTAGGGATTGCCATGCAATGGATGCACTAAGAGCTATAAGTATATGAAAGCTCAAACTGAAGCTAAGTGGGTGTGCATCCAACTTGCTTGCTCACGAAGACCTCGGGCATTTGAGGAAGCCCATCATCGGAATATACAAGCCAAGTTCTATAATGAAAATTCCCACTAGTATATGAAAGTGATAACTCAAGAGACTCTCTATATGAAGAACATGGTGCTACTTTGAAGCACAAGTGTGGTAAAAGGATAGTAACATTGCCCCTTCTCTCCTTTTCTCTCATTTTTATTATATTTTTTGGGCCTTCTCTTTTTGGCCTTTCTCTTTTTTTTGTCCGGAGCCTCATCCCGACTTGTGTGGGAATCATACTCTCCATCATCCTTTCCTCACTGGGGCAATGCTCTAATAATGATGACCATCACACTTTTATGTAGCGACCAGACCTCAAACAGTCTGATCTCTGTGCTCCGGTGTCATCCCTGGATCAGTAATGCTGACACCACATAGTACTCGGAGGATTTATAGCAGAGTAGCAATCACACACTTATTACATCGAGTGTCTCATAAGAGAACTTATTACAATAAATATGGCTTAAGGCCATCTAATAACGATAACAACGGAAGGCTTGGAAGATAAGTGAGTCCATCAACTCCAACGGCATCACTGAGTATAGAACCACGACCTAAAAACTCCTTAATCGTCCTCTGAAAAGTCTGCAACATTAACGTTGCAGCCCGAAAACGGGTCAGCACATGGAATATGCTGGCAAGGTAACACATAGAGAGTAATGGAATGAAACAGCTATACTATATGCATATTTGGCTGGTGGAAAGCTCTATGGTTACATTTTGCGTAAAGCCAATTTTTCCCTACTTCAAAGGAATAAAATTTAATTACTATCATGGTGATTGTTAAACATTGAGAATGGTTGACAGCATTCTCAATCCCAATTAAGCATCATCATTAAACATAACCCAACAAAATTAATTTAGAGTAACATGTTGAGATTCACATGAAAATCCAGGTACTAGATACTCAAGATGTCCATAACCGGGGTCACGGCTAACCATGATTAGTTTGTTACACTCTGCAGAGGTTTGCGCACTTTTCCCCACAAGACTCGATCGCCTCTGTTTGGTTTCTCGCACTACATGGTGTTTGAGAAGACGGATGACCGAGACATAGTCTTTCAGAAGCGCTAGCACCTTACGATCGGGTAGACCGTACCACCTATATCCCCTACATCTGCTAGTCTACCACTGTAAGAGTTCGCACGACTTAGTCAACTATGCTAGAGCCCATAATAGCTTGTGGCTGCACACGGAAGTTTCTAGTATGAATAGTCTCATGATCCCTTTGAGCCTGGGTGGCGGTCCAAAAGAAAACAGGCAAGTCCTGGAATACCCAGGTGCCTCAATCCACCCAGATGTGTGTTTAAGTTGCCACCTTAGATAAACCATTAATTAACAATCTCACATCTTTCATGGATATCACTGACCCAATCCACGTCTACTAGCATAGCATGGCATAATAAGCAAACGTAGAAGTAACTCCCAAAAGTTTGATAATAAACAGGTAATAGGTACTACCTCATCTACTTCCCATCCCACAATTTAATTAGATCCTAATCATGCAATGTGTGAGGATTGATCTAATGCAATAAAACTGGGTAGTAGGAAAAGGTATGATCAAAGTGTTACTTGCCTTGCTGATGATTCGCGAAACCTAGCGATTCGAAGTAACAGGCGGTGCACTCCGGGTACTCTATGGCAAACAAACAAACAAGCATACAATAAGTACTAATCTAATGCACAGGTAAAACTCAAATAAGAGATCTAACCAGAAGGTTCAAGTTAAGAAGTCCGGTTGGCAAAAAGAATCAAATCAAACGAAGCAACGAAAATCCAACGGCAAAAGAAACAACTTCGTTCTATTAATCTGGATCTAGGGCAAATTTTATAGTAGCAAAATCTTGTTTAAGTTGGTTAAACGGATAGAGGGTTTCGAGACGAAATTCTAGGCGCTTGAATCGCCTGATTCCGATAAACGAGCGAAAAGTTATACTAAAACGAAAATCGGATCAGGAATCGCGATCAGAAAAATCACGGATTTAATCCGAGAAAAAGAAAAACGACGAACGCCGATCTTTTTTTCTCTTTTTTTCAGCACGGAAAACGAGGCGTGACGAACCTCGGTAGCGGGATCCGGCGGCGGCGGCGGACAACGGCGGCGGCGGTGGCTGGGCTGGGGGCTGGCTAGGGTTTCCCTCGGGGTGGGCTGCCCCGGCTTATAAAGCCCCCCCCCTCGGGCTGGAGTCCTAGTCGGACACGGCCCGTAGGTCGGTTCGCGTTTTTTTTAAATTATTCCGCTCGGAAGAAAAATAAAAATAAATACTAAACGGACTCCAAAAATTCCAAAATAAATTTTCACGAGCATCTAAAAATCAAGTCGCACAAGGTGAACATTTATTTGGGACCTAAATGCAATTTTGAAAAACGCACATTTTCCTAAATTCAAATAAAACACCGAAAAACTCCAAAATAAAATCTTAAATCTTATTTGATTTTATTATTAAAACCACAATATTTCTTTATTTTGGGAAAGTCATTTTATTCCCTCTCTCATATTTTTGTAGTAGAAATAATTGATGATAAAATAAATAAAATCAAATGATCCTATTCTCAAAATTTGAGAAAACTCAAATATGAAAATAACGAAATCCCCAACTCTCTCCGTGGGTCATTGAGTTGCGTAGAATTTCTAGGATTAACCAAAATGCAAAATAAAATATGATATGCATGATGCTCTAATGTATAACATTTCAAATTGAAAATTTGGGATGTTACAAACCTACCCCCCTTAAGATCAATCTCGCCCTCGAGATTCGGGTTGGCTAGAAAATAGGTGAGGCTGGTCTTTGAGCAAATCTTCCTCTCGCTCCCAGGTGGCTTCATCCTCTGTGTGGTGGCTCCACTGAACTTTGCAAAACTTGATAACCTTGCTGCGAGTAACTCGGTTGGCAAACTCGAGAATCTTGACTGGTTTCTCCTCGTAGGTCAAATCCTTATCCAACTGAATAGTTTCCAAAGGCACTGTGTCTCTCAACGGTTTGTCAGCCATCTCCGCGTGACATTTCTTTAACTGAGAAACGTGGAACACATCATGAACTCCTGACAATCCTTCGGGCAATTCCAACTTGTAGGCCACTTCTTCCATACGCTCCAAAACTCGACATGGTCCTACAAATCATGGCGCTAACTTCCCTTTAACTCCAAAACGCTTTGTTCCTCGAAGTGGAGATACTCGAAGATAAGCTCTATCTCCGACTTCGTAAACTGTCTCCTTTCGTTTAGAATCTGCATAACTTTTCTATCTAGACTGGGCTACCTTGAGCCTATCTCGAATCAACTTCACCTTCTGTTCAGACTCTTTAATCAAGTCAGGTCCAAACAACTGGCGGTCTCCAACTTCGTCCCATGACAATGGTGTCCTGCACCTCCTTCCATACAATGCTTCGAAAGGGGCCATCTTCAAACTGGTTTGGTAACTGTTGTTGTGAGAGAACTCTGCATATGGCAAATTATCGTCTCAACTAGATCCATAATCTAGCGCACAAGCTCTCAGCATATCCTCCAAAATCTGATTGACTCTCTCGGTCTGTCCATCTGTCTGTGGATGAAAAGCTGTACTGAATTCTAGCCTGGTACCCAAAGTTTCGTGCAACTGCTTCCAGAACTTTGAGGTAAACTGGGTTCCTCTGTCTGATACGATACTCCTTGGAACTCCATGCAGACATACTATTCTGGTCATGTATATCTTTGCCAACTTAGCACTGGTGTAAGTGGCCTTTACTAGGATGAAATGAGCTACTTTCGTCAATCGATCAACTACAACCCAAATCGAGTCATAGCCTGAACGAGTCCTGGGCAATCCCGTGATAAAATCCATGCCTAACTTATCCCACTTCGATTCGGGTATCGGCAATGGTTGTAACAATCCTGCTGGCTTCTGATCCTCTGCCTTTACTCTCTGGCATACATCACAAACTGCTACATACTCCGCAATATCCTTCTTCATTCCGGTCCACCAGAAAGTATCCTTCAAATCCAAATACATCTTGGTGTTTCCTGGGTGAATCGAATATGGTGAGTCGTGTGCCTCTTGCAGTATCAACTTCCTGATCTCTGGGTCATTGGGCACGTAAACACGGTCTTCAAACCATAGGGTGTCATGCTCATCCTCACGAAATCCTTTAGCTTTTCCTTTGCTCAGCTTCTCCTTTATAGCGGCAATCTCCTTGTCAGCTTTCTGAGCTTCCCTTATTTTATCTATCAAAGTTGACTGAATCTCCAATGCTGCTACATAACCTCTCGGAACTATTTCCAAACATAGTTCATGAATATTTTCGGCTAACTCCCTTGGTATTTCTCCCGTCATTAACGTATTGACATGGCTCTTGCGGCTTAATGCGTCTGCTACTACGTTAGCCTTTACGGGGTGATAATGAAATTTCATATCATAATCCTTGATAAGCTCCAACCATCTTCTTTGTCTGAGATTCAACTCCTTCTGTGTGAAAATGTACTTCAAACTCTTATGATCCGTGTACACCTCACAATGATTTCCAATGAGAAAATGTCTCCATGTTTTCAAAGCATGCACTACCGCTGCTAACTCCAAATCATGCCTGGAATAATTCAACTCATGAGGTTTCAGTTGTCTTGAGACATATGAAACAACTCTCCCTTCCTGCATAAGCACTGCTCCAAGTCCTCGACGTGAAGCGTCGCAATACACCTCATAATCCTTGGTCTGGTCTGGCAAAATCAACACTGGTGAGGTAACCAAACATTTCTTCAACTCCTGGAAACTAGCCTCACATTCCTCTGTCCATATGAACTTGGTATCTTTCTTCAACAACTCAGTCATAGGCTTCGCAATCTTTGAGAAATTCTCAATAAATCTCCGGCAGTATCCTGCGAGTCCAAGAAAACTCCGGATCTCTCCAACTGTTGTTGGGGCTTCCCACTTGGTCACAGTTTCAACTTTAGCGGGATCTACTGCTATACCTTCTCCAGATATAACATGTCCAAGGAATCCTACTTCCATCAACCAAAACTCACATTTGTTGAACTTGTCATATAATTGATGTCCTCTGAGCTTTCCAAGTACCAAACGCAAATGCTCCTTATGCTCCTCTCCATTCTTCGAATAAACCAGGATATCATCAATGAACACTACGACGAACTTATCCAAATACTCCATAAACACTTTGTTCATCATGTTCATAAAATAGGCAGGTGCGTTAGTCAGACCAAATGACATAACGGTATACTCGTACAGCCCATATCTGGTGGTAAAAGCTGTCTTTGGAATATCCTGTTCTCGAATCTTCAACTGGTGGTATCCTGATCGCAGATCGATCTTGGAAAATACCTTAGCTCCTTGCAATCGATCAAACAGATCGTTGATCATTGGTAGTGGGTACTTGTTCTTGATCGTTACTTCATTCAATCCTCGATAATCAACAACCATCCTTAATGATCCATCCTTCTTCTCCACTAGAAGTACTGGCAATCCCCAAGGCGAAGAACTTGGGCGAATATATCCTTTATCCAGTAACTCCTTAATTTGCTTCTTAATTTCCACCAAATCCTTGGCTGGCATCCTATATGGTCTCTTTGATATTGGCCCTGTGCCTAGCAATAGCTCAATCAAAAACTCAATATCTCTATCCGGTGGCATGCCTGGCAACTCCTCTGGAAATACATCAGGGAAATCCCTTACCACTGGTACTTCCTCCTGCACAACTCATGTTAAGCAATTTACTTGTGTCCTCTTTGGCACATGCCGGGATACATACTTGATCCTTCTCCCTTCTAGGGTGGTAAGCAAAATTGACTTACTAGCACATTCAATATTCCCTTCATACTTTGATAACTAATCCATGCCTAATATCACATCCAATCCTTGAGATTCCAATACTATTAGGTCTGAGGGAAAAACATAGTTACCAATCCTTAATGGTAACCGATCACACCATAGACTAGCCACATACTCTGCTCTGGGCGAGGTTACTAACATGGGTGACCTAAGGGCTTGGGTTGGTAGGTTATACTTATCCACAAATCCCCTTGAGATGTATGAATGCGATGCACCACTATCAAAAAGAACGAGTGCAGTAAATGACTTAACCAAAAACTTACCTATTACTGCATCGGGCTGAGCTTCAACCTCCTCCATGCTAACGTGGTTCACCTGTCCCCTGTTGAAAGGGTTCGTCTTCTTCCCAGAACTTCCATTGCTATTTCCATTTTGTAATTCAGGACATTCATTGGCATAATTTTTGGTCTTCGAACACTTAAAGCAAGTGACTTGGCTCAAGTCCTTCTTGGCTGGGGTTGAGGGGTTGGTGCGGTTCTGGCCGTTGCTTCCTCCATTGCCATTTCCATTCTTGGTGCCATTGTGATTGTGTGAGCTACCTCCTCCATGGGTATGCTGAAAATGTCCTCCTGGTCTAGGGGTAAAGCATGGCTTCTGCTGAGCTCCTGAATTGTATTTTCCTTGTCCATACTTCCTCTTGCGATTCTCAATTTGCTGCTGCTTCCCTTCAATCATAAGAGCACGATCTACCAACTCCAGGTAGTTGTTGAAGGTTGCCACCATCAACTGCATGCTCAACTCATCATTCAGTCCTTCCAGAAACTTCTCCTTCTTAGCTGCATCCGTAGTGACATCATCTGGGGCATAACGTGCTAGCTTACTAAATTCCTCCACATACTGGCCAACTGTCCGTCCTCCTTGGCGCAAGTTGCGAAACTCACGCTTCTTCATGGCCATAGCTCCTGCTGAAACATGTGCAGTACGAAAAGCCTGCTGAAACTGGTCCCATGTGACAGTGTCAACTAGGAAAGTGGCTATGAAATTCTCCCATCGTGATGCTGCGGGTCCCTCTAACTGATGTGCGGCAAACTTCACCTTCTCCGCATCTGTGCATCCTGCTGTGGTCAACTCCCTAGCTGTTTTGCGGAGCCAATCATCTGCTACTATCGGCTCGGTGCTACTAGAAAACACCGACAGATTCAGCCTAAGAAAACGGGCTAAGTGGTCAACAGGTGGTGGTGGTGGTGGGTTGTTATTGTTGTTCCCTTGATTCTGATTCTGGACTAGCAACTGCATCAATGTGTTCTGCTGCTGGATCAACTGGGTGAGCTCCGGTGGAAAGGCAAATCCGGGGTCATGTCTCGGAGGCATCTGAGGGTTTAGAAAAGATGAGATATAAGAATAGAGGGTGTCTAAAGAGAAAACACTACCCATATGCACATGAGGCAAAACAAACAATTCACTTCAATCAATCAAACAAAGGCATACAATCGATCTAACTATCGCAAAAGTGCTCGGACTACTATATTTACATGGTGGACTACTACTACTGATGAGGTGGTCTACTAGAAATATTCTTCGGTCGTTGACTCCATAATATCTGCTCCAGCTTCATCAACATAGTCATCATCGCTGCTATCTGGTTCCGAGTCGGTGCCGTCGATGATGATGTAGTCTTCCGGGCTAATTTCCTAGGGTTCTTCGTCTTCATCTACTAGCGTAGGGCCTCCCATAAATATTCCAATCTTCTTGATTAGGTCGTCATTCTTTTCCACCAATACTTCAATTTCCTCTTCATAATCTTCATGTGTAGCCTTGAGTTCTTCCTCCAGTTCCTTGATTCTAGTCTTAGCCTTCTTCAGATCTATCATGTCGGCGCACATCTGGTTCTCTTATCGTCGAATGTGCTGGTTTAGCTCCTGGATAAAAGCTGCAATTGATCTATCCTTCCTGGTGCTGATCATCTCCCAGTGTTCATCTCGGCGCCCACAAATCTGGTAGATAGTATCCTTGAGATCCTTGCGGTAGACTTCTCCAATGCGTCCCATGGCGATGTGAGCTGCCATGCTCTTTCCTAGACTCCAAGTTGGTGCATAAAAAGAAAACTCTATGGGCTCAGTGACTGGCATGAACGTCCTTCCTGGAACTTGAACTTGAATCATCCATCGCTCTTCTTCAGGTAAAGTGGCGTTGTAGGTTCCCGTGAAGCTTGGTACTCCTATGTTCAGGTATCTAGTGACTTCCTTCAAGTGACGTCAAAAGGGTGTATCTTCATCCGATTGTGTGAACTTGTTCCTTGCATCCGCCATCCTAAAGAGTAGAAAAGATGAGAGGTCAGAAGAGAAGAGAGTGAGTAGTGATCTAGGTCTTGTGCTTAGTGGTCGTGTCCTACAGTTAGCGTGTGCTCTGATACCATCTCAGTAGCGACCAGACCTCAAACAGTCTGATCTCTGTGCTCCGGTGTCATCCCTGGATCAGTAATGCTGACACCACACAGTACTCGGAGGATTTATAGCAAAGTAGCAATCACACACTTATTACATCGAGTGTCTCATAAGAGAACTAATTACAATAAATATGGCTTAAGGCCATCTAATAACGATAACAGCGGAAGGCTTGGAAGATAAGTGAGTCCATCAACTCCAACGGCATCACTGAGTATAGAACCATGACCTAAAAACTCCTTAATCGTCCTCTGAAAAGTCTGCAACATTAACGTTGCAGCCCAAAACGGGTCAGCACATGGAATATGCTGGCAAGGTAACACATAGAGAGTAATGGAATGAAACAGCTATACTATATGCATATTTGGCTGGTGGAAAGCTCTATGGTTACAGTTTGCGTAAAGCCAATTTTTCCCTACTTCAAAGGAATAAAATTTAATTACTATCATGGTGGTTGTTAAACATTGAGAATGGTTGATAGCATTCTCAATCCCAATTAAGCATCATCATTAAACATAACCCAACAAAATTAATTTAGAGTAACATGTTGAGATTCACATGAAAATCCAGGTACTAGATACTCAAGATGTCCATAACCGGGGTCACGGCTAACCATGATTAGTTTGTTACACTCTGCAGAGGTTTGCGCACTTTTCCCCACAAGACTCGATCGCCTCTGTTTGGTTTCTCGCACTACATGGTGTTTGAGAAGACGGATGACCGAGACATAGTCTTTCAGAAGCGCTAGCACCTTACGATCGGGTAGACCGTACCACCTATATCCCCTACATCTGCTAGTCTACCACTGTAAGAGTTCGCACGACTTAGTCAACTATGCTAGAGCCCATAATAGCTTGTGGCTGCACACGGAAGTTTCTAGTATGAATAGTCTCATGATCCCTTTGAGCCTGGGTGGCGGTCCAAAAGAAAACAGGCAAGTCCTGGAATACCCAGGTGCCTCAATCCACCAAGATGTGTGTTTAAGTTGCCACCTTAGATAAACCATTAATTAACAATCTCACATCTTTCATGGATATCACTCACCCAATCCACGTCTACTAGTATAGCATGGCATAATAAGCAAACGTAGAAGTAACTCCCAAAGGTTTGATAATAAACAGGTAATAGGTACTACCTCATCTACTTCCCATCCCACAATTTAATTAGATCCTAATCATGCAATGTGTGAGGTTGATCTAATGCAATAAAACTGGGCAGTAGGAAAAGGTATGATCAAAGTGTTACTTGCCTAGCTGATGATTCGCGAAACCTAGCGATTCGAAGTAATAGGCGGCCCACTCCGGGTACTCTATCGCAAACGAACAAACAAACAAGCATACAATAAGTACTCATCTAATGCACAGGTAAAACTCAAATAAGAGATCTAACCAGAAGGTTCAAGTTAAGAAGTCCGGTTGGCAAAAAGAATCAAATCAAACGAAGCAACAAAAATCCAACGGCGAAAGAAAACAACTTTGTTCTAGTAATCTGGATCTAGGGCAAATTTTACAGTAGCAAAATCTTGTTTAAGTTGGTTAAACGGATAGAGGGTTTTGAGACGAAACTCTAGGCGCTTCAATTGCCTGATTCCGATAAACGAGCAAAAAGTTATACTAAAACGAAAATCGGATCAGGAATCACGATCAGAAAAATCGCGGATTTAATCCGAGAAAAAGAAAAATGACGAACGCCGATCTTTTTTCGGCATGGAAAACGAGGCGCGATGAACCTCAGCGGCGGGATCCGGCGGACGACGGCGGCGGCGCGGCGGCGGCGGCGGCGACTAGGGCGGGGCGGCGGCTGGGCTGGGGGCTGGCTAGGGTTCCCTCGGGGTGGGCTGTCCCGGCTTATAAAGCCCCCCCTCGGGCCGGAGTCCTAGTCGGACACGGCCCGTAGGTCGGTTCACATTTTTTTAAATTATTCCGCTCGGAAGAAAAATAAAAAGAAATACTAAACGGACTCCAAAAATTCTGAAATAAATTTTCACGGGCTTCTAAAAATCAAGCCGCACAAGGTGAACATTTATTTGGGACCTAAATGCAATTTTGAAAAACGCACATTTTTCCTAAATTCAAATAAAACACCGAAAAACTCCGAAATAAAATCTTATTTGATTTTATTATTAAATCCTCAATATTTCTTCATTTTGGGAAAGTCATTTTATTCCCTCTCTCATATTTTTGTAGTAGAAATAACTGATGATAAAATAAATAAAATCAAATGATCCTATTCTCAAAATTTGAGAAAACTCAAATATGAAAATAACGAAATACCCAACTATCTCCGTGGTTCATTGAGTTGCGTAGAATTCCTAGGATCAACCACAATGCAAAATAAAATATGATATGCATGATGCTCTAATGTATAACATTCCAAATTGAAAATTGTGGATGTTACACTTTTATTTACTTACAACTCAATATTACAACTCGATATCTAGAACAAAGAGATGACTCTATATGAATGCCTCCGGCGGTGTACCGGGATGTGCAATGATCTAGCGTAGCAATGACATCAAAAAACGGACAAGCCATGAAAACATCATGCTAGCTATCTTACGATCATGCAAAGCAATATGATAATGAATGCTCAAGTCATGTATATGGTGATGATGGAAGTTGCATGGCAATATATCTTGGAATGGCTATGGAAATGCCATGATAGGTAGGTATGGTGGCTGTTTTGAGGAAGGTATATGGTGGGTTTATGGTACCGGCGAAAGTTGCGCGGTACTAGAGAGGCTAGCAATGGTGGAAGGGTGAGAGTGTGTATAATCCATGGACTCAACATTAGTCATAAAGAACTCACATACTTATTGCAAAAGTTTATTAGCCCTTGAAGCAAAGTACTACTACGCATGCCCCTAGGGGGGTAGATTGGTAGGAAAAGACCATCACTCGTCCCCGACCGCCACTCATAAGGAAGACAATCAATAAATACCTCATGCTCCGACTTCGTTACATAACGGTTCACCATACGTGCATGCTACGGGAATCACAAACCTCAACACAAGTATTTCTACTAATCCACAACTACCCACTAGCATGACTCTAATATCACCATCTTTATATCGCAAAACTGTTGCAAGGAATCAAACATATCATATTCAGTGATCTACAAGTTTTATGTAGGATTTTATGACTAACCATGTGAATGACCAATTCCTGTCTTCTCTCGATATAGATATAAGTGAAGCAAGAGAGTTTAATTATTTCTACAAAAGATATGCCCATGCTCTAACAAATATAAGTGAAGCAAAAGAGCATTCTACAAATGGCAGTTGTCTAAGTGAAGAGAAACAGGCAATCCAAACTTCAAATGATATAAGTGAAGCACATGAAACATTCTATAAAGCCATACTCAAAAGATATAAGTGAAGTGCAAAGAGAATTCTATAAATCAACCAAGGACTATCTCATACCAGCATGGTGCATAAAAGAAAAATGAAAACTAAATGCAAAAGACGCTCCAAGATTTGCACATATCGCATGAACGAAACGAATCCGAAAACATACTGATATTTGTTGAAGAAAGAGGGGATGCCTTCCGGGGCATCCCCAAGCTTAGACGCTTGAGTCTCCTTGAATATTTACTTGGGGTGCCTCGGGCATCCCCAAGCTTAAGCTCTTGCCTCTCTTCCTTCTTCTCACATCGAGACCTTCTCGATCATCGAACACTTCATCCACACAAAACTTCAACAGAAAACTCAGTAAGATCCGTTAGTATAATAAAGCAAATCACTACTCTAAGTACTGTTGCAAACCAATTCATATTTTGTTTTTGCATTGTCTCTACTGTAATATAACTTTTTCTTGGCTTAATCCACTGATATAATTCGATAGTTTCATCAAAACAAGCAAACTATTCATCAAAAAAAGAATCTGTCTAAAACAGAACAGTCTATAATAATCCGAACATTCACCATACTTATGTTACTTGAAAAATTCTACCAAAATTAGTAAAAATAAAAGAATTTGTATAGAATGACAGAGCAAAAAGAATCAAAACCATTTGACGTTCCAGTAAAAAAATTAAAATTGCACACTATAGAAAAAGTTTCTGTCCTGCACCGTACAAACCAACAAGCAATTTAAACATCCTAAAGGCAAACCTTGGCACATTATTTTTATAATACAATGGAATTGTACAAGGGGATAATTATTTTTATTTAAAAGTTTCTGTAATCAAGATTCACAAAGTTTCCGTGAGCATGAACAAAGTTCAAGGCTAGCTCCCACTTCAACAATGCTTGTCTCTCTCACTTTCACTTTCCTTTTGAAAAAGTTTTGGGTTCCCCTCTTTATTTTTGTTATTTTTAAACTATATGAAAACACTCAACATAAATAAATGACTCTCTAAAACTTCCGGGTTGTCTCCCTGGTAGCGCTTTCTTTAAAGCCATTAAGCTAGGCATATAGTGCTCAAGTAATGAATCCACCCGGATCCGAAGGTATATCAAAGCCAATTTTAATTAACAATGATTTGTAATTTAGTAGTGAGCACAAAGTAACATATATCATGCAGGAAGGAAGTATAACTCTCTTCCTATGCATCGGTATGTCATAAAAGAACAATTCATGCACACAAAGTAAAGGCCAATGCATAGTATAAATAGTTTCTTGCAATTTTATCGTGTGGGAAACATAGAGAGGTGGAGATATAGTTCCTCTGTCATAATAATTGCAAGTAGGAGCAGCACGCACATGCATATTATATCTATCAAAATCATCATGTGTAGTAGTAAAAGGCAACCCATCAATATAATCCTTAATAAGCACAAACTTCTCCGATATAGTGTAGTTTGGAGAATTCAAAAAGATAATAGGACTATCATGTGTGGGTGCAATAGAAACAATTTCATGTTTAACATAAGGAACTATAGCAAGTTCATCTCCATAAGCATAATTCATATTGGTATCTTGGCCACAAGCATAGCAAGCATCATCAAAAAGGGATATTTCAAAAGAATCAACGAGATCATAGCAATTATCATAGCATTCATCCTTCAGTAAGCACGAAGGGAAATTAAACAATGTATGAGTTGAAGAGTTACTCTCATTAGAAGGTGGGCGCGGGTGATCAATCCGCTCTTCCTCCTTTTGTTCTTCGCTCTCCTCCTCATCTTTTTCATCCAATGAGCTCACAGTTTCATCAATTTCTTCTTCCATAGACTCCTGCAAAATATTAGTCTCTTCTTGGACAGCAGAGACTTTCTCAATAAGCGCATTAATATAGGAATTATATTCATAATTATCATAGCAATATTTCAATATAGCGAAATTTTCAAGCCTATAAACATCATCATCAAAAGCTTCATACTTTTCAAACAAAGATTCAGTTTCATAAGCACCCTTAAAAGCAACAAATTCTTATATTTGTTCCACATCATAGTAATCATATATACCATTAGCATAAGAAGCTAAGGTTTAATTATCATTAAATTTGCATGAAAAGGGAAGGTGTGGAGCCTTCATCCTGGAGCAACAAGTATAATCATAACTCAAGCATACTTGTCGAGCATACCACTTCAATATATAAATTTGATCCCATAATAGTTTCCCTTTTTGTGTAAGCAATAATCCCTAAAGTATTCACGTTGATCCAACATTACTCCCATTACCAAAATGAAGGGGGTTTTCTCAGGATTATCAAAGTAGTACATAATTTCTGTCACATAACGAGCATCGAGGGTTTTAGGAGGTTCCTCATCTCCATGAGCAGCAAGTACACCTATTTTTTTTGGTATTTCGTGTTCCATATCCATAACTAAAGATAAAGAACAACTAAGAACAGCAAATAAAAATTACTTAGTGATAAAGCAAACAAGCACACACGAGAATATTCACCCCACGCTATTGCTCCCCGGCAACGGTGCCAGAAAAAGGTCTTGATAACCCACAAGTATAGGGGATCGCAACAGTTTTCGATAAGTAAGAGTGTCGAACCCAACGCGGAGCTAAAGGCAGAATAAATATTCCCTCAAGTTCTATCGACCACCGATACAACTCTACGCACGCTTGATGTTCTCTTTACCTAGAACAAGTATGAAACTAGAAGTACTTTGTAGGTGTTGTTGGATTAGTTTGCAAGATAATAAAGAGCATGTAAATAAAAAGTAGGGGCTGTTTAGATAAGGACACAACTAAGTTAGTTTTAGTAAAGTGCTTTTTGTTACGAGAAAGTTATTTGTCCCTAGGCAATCGATAACTAGACAGGTAATCATTATTGCAATTTTATATGAGGGAGAGGCATAAGCTAACATACTTTCTCTACTTGGATCATATGCACTTATGATTGGAACTCTAGCAAGCATCTGCAACTACTAAAGATCATTAAGGTAAAACCCAACCATAGCATTAAAGTATCAACTCCACTTTATCCCATACGCAAACAACCTACTTACTCGGGTATGTGCTTCTGTCACTCACGCCACCCACCATAAGCAAATCATGAACATATTGCAAACCCTACAGCGGGAATCCCTCACGCTTGCGCGACACGGAGAGCACCATAGGACAGCACCAATAATAAAACATGCAACTCAAACCAATCACGATCATCAAATAACCCTTAGGACAAAACAGATCTACTCAAACATCATAGGGTAGCCATACATCATTGGAAAATAATATATAGCGTTGAGCACCATGTTTAAGTAGAGATTACAGCGGGTAAGAGAGAGGTTACACCCCTGCATAGAGGGGGGAAGAGCTGGTGATGATGGTGGTGAAGTTGTTGGTGAAGATTGCGGTGATGATGATGGCCACAGCAGCGTTCCAGCGCCACCGGGAGAGAAGGGGAGAGGAGGCCCCTTCGTATTCTTCTTCCTAGACCTCCTCCCTAGATGGGAGAAGGGTTTCCCCTCTGGTCCTTGGCCTCCATGGCGTGGGAGGGGCAAGAGCCCCTCCGAGATTGGATTTGTCTCTCTGTCTCTCTCTGTTTCTGCGTTCTGTGTTGCTGCCCTTTCACCATTTCATGGAGATCCGTAACTCCGATTGGACCGAAACCTTCGCCGTGATTTTCTTTACCAAAAATTAGCTTTCTTGCGGCTGAAGAAGGGCATCAAATGCCTTATGGGTGGACCACGAGGGTCAGGGACGCGCCCAGGGGGCTGGGGCGCGCCCCTGCCTTGTGCCCACCTCGGACACCGTTTCGCGTTGATCTTTCTCCCAGATTTTCCAAATATTCCAAAAATAAGCTCCATCCGGTTTTATCCCATTTGGACTCCGTTTGATATGGATATTCTGCGAAACATAAAACATGCAACAAACAGGAACTGGCATTGGGCACTGGATCAATATGTTAGTGCCAAATATAATATAAAAAGTTGCCAAAAGTATATGAAAGTTGTAGAATATTGGCATGGAATAATCAAAAATTATAGATACGACAGAGACGTATCAAGGGGCCAGGACCAGGGGAGAGGACCAGGGCCTCTATAAATAGGACTAGCCACCACCATAGGGAGGGATGGAAGATCATCCTCAGCCACACAAGTGCACCAAGCACAAGAACACCTCAACCTGAGGAGGTTGTTCTTCCTCTTGTACTGTTCATCCTCAGAGGCAATCCACCACACCACACAAGAGTATGGTATTACACCACAACGGTGGCCCGAACCAGTATAAATCTTGTGTCCTTTCTGTTGCAAGTTCGTCGAGTTGGTTCGTGAGATCTAGGCTAAGTTAGGACACGGATCGATAGGGGGGGAGATCTTCGCGTGCACCCAGAGTTCGAACCTTAAGGGGTTTGCCGGAACCCGTGATCCGACATTTGGTGCGCCAGGTAGGGGTGCGCCGAAGCCTCCCTTTCGTCGCTCCGCATCTCGTCGCTCCATCGTCTCCATGGCGGACGCACGTCGCGCGCGTGCTGAGCGTCGGGCTGCCCTCGCCACCCGCGTCGCTCAGAGAGCCCCTGTCGGCGGGTGAGGGAGTCCTGGATTAGGAGGTCTCCGGAGAGCCGGACTATATCCTTTGTCCAGACTGTTGGACTATGAAGATACAAGATTGAAGACTTCGTCTCGTGTCCGGATGGGACTCTACTTGGCGTGGAAGGCAAGCTAGGCAATACGGATATGTATATCTCCTCCTTTGTAACCGACCTTGTGTAACCCTAGCCCCTTCCAGTGTCTATATAAACTGGAGGGTTTTAGTCCGTAGGACAACATACAATCATACCATAGGCTAGCTTCTAGGGTTTAGCCTCTCCGATCTCGTGGTAGATCAACTCTTGTAACACCCATATCATCAAGAATAAATCAAGCAGGACGTAGGGTTTTACCTCCATCAAGAGGGCCCGAACCTGGGTAAAACATCGTGTCCCCTGCCTCCTGTTACCATCCGCCTTAGATGCACAGTTCGGGGCCCCCTACCCGAGATCCGCCGGTTTTGACACCGACATTTGTGCTTTCATTGAGAGTTCCTCTGTGTCGTCGCCATTAGGCTCGATCGCTCCTACGATCATCGATAGCGATGCAGTCCAGGGTGAGACTTTTCTCCCCGGACAGATCTTTGTGTTCAGTGGCTTCGCACTGCGGGCCAACTCTCTTGGCCATCTGGAGCAGATCGAAAGTTACGCCCCTGGCCACCAGGTCAGGTTTGGAAGCTTAAACAACATGGCCGATATCCGCGGAGACTTGATCTTCGACGGATTCGAGCCCCTGCCTTGTGCGCCACGCGGTCTCGATGAGTATGATCTAGCTCTGCCATTGGATAGTGTTCAAGAAATCGCACCGGCAGTCGTTTCGACCCTCAATTCGGAGCCAGTTGCGCCATCCATGGATGGGTGGATAGACCCTGCCACGAAGGTCGCATCCTCTACGGCAATCGAGCCAAATATTGACCTTACCCTTCACGAGAGCCGTGTTGCCAAACTGCCAGATCCTTCTCCGGCCACGGACTCCGAACCGCCTGCGCCCGTTCCTGTCGAATCCGATTGGGCGCCGATCATGGGGTTTACCTTCGCGGATATTTTTCAGCACTCACCCTTTGGCGACATACTGAACTCATTAAGGACACTCTCCTTGTCAGGAGAGTCCTGGCCAAACTATGTCCGGCAGGATTGGGATGCGGATGACGAAGAAATTCGCCGCCCACGCACCACCCACTTAGTAGCCGCTGTCGATGATTTGACCGACATGCTCGACCTCGACTCCGAAGACATCGATGGTATGGACGACGATGCAGGAGACGAATAGGAACCACTGCCCACAGGGCACTGGACGCCCACTTCATCATATGATGTATACTTGGTGGACACACCCAAAGATCTGCGAGATACGCCATGGGGAAATACGCCAGACCTACGAGATGTATTGGAGGACAAAGCAAAACACGCAAGATCGATCTACAGATCACGAGGGCGCGCCACTCTACGAGACGATAATCATCATGCCGGATACAGTAAAAGTAAGTCCGGCCGGGCCGAACACAGCGGGCAAGACTCATTTGAGCTGCGATGCGATATAGCCCAATACAAAGGCGCCGCACACCCCTTATGCTTCATAGATGAACTAATGGATCATCAAATCCCAGAGGGTTTCAAACCCGTAAATATAGAGTCATATGACGGCACAACAGATCCTGCGGTATGGATTGAGGATTTCCTCTTGCACATCCACATGGCCTGCGGTGATGACCTACACGCCATCAAATACCTCCCACTCAAACTCAAAGGACTAGCTCGGCATTGGCTCAGTAGCTTGCCAACAGAGTCCATTGGCTGTTGGGAAGATCTGGAAGCCGCATTCCTCGACAACTTTCAGGGCACTTATGTGCGACCACCAAATGCCGATGACTTGAGCCACATAATCCAGCAGCCAGAGGAATCGGCCAGGCAATTCTAGACACGGTTCCTAACAAAGAAAAATCAAATCGTCGACTGTCCGGATGCAGAGGCCCTAGCAGCTTTCAGGCACAACATCCGCGACGAATGGCTTGCCCGGCACCTTGGTCAGGAAAAGCTGAAAGCTATGGCAGCCCTCACGACACTCATGACCCGCTTCTGTGCGGGAGAGGACAGCTGGCTGGCCCGCAGCAACAACATATCAAAGAACCATGGTACTTCGGATGCCAAGAACAGCAACGGCAGGTCACGTCACAACAAACATAAGCGCCGCATTAACAGCGGCAATACCGAGGATACGGCAGTCAATGCCGGATTCAAAGGCTCTAAACCCGGTCAGCGGAAAAAGCCATTCAAAAGAAGCACTCCGGGCCCGTCCAGTTTGGACCGTATACTCGATCGCTCGTGTCAAATACACGGCACCCCCGACAAGCCAGCCAACCACACCAACAGGGATTGTTGGGTGTTCAAGCAGGCCGGCAAGTTAAATGCCAAAAATAAAGATAAGGGGTCACATAGCGATGACAAGGAGGAGCCCCTGCAGCCGAACACTGGAGGACAGAAGAGGTTCCCCCCTCAAGTGCGGATGGTGAACATGATATACGCAACCCACATCCCCAAGAGGGAACGGAAGTGTGCACTCAGGGACGTATATGCATTGGAGTCAGTCGCCCCAAAATTCAACCCATGGTCTTCCTGTCCGATCACCTTCGACCGCAGGGACCACCCCACTAGTATCCGTCATGGCGGATTCGCCGCATTGGTCCTAGGCCCAATCATTGACGGATTTCACCTCACTCGAGTCCTCATGGATGGCGGCAGTAGCCTGAACCTGCTTTATCAGGACATAGTGCGCAAAACGGGTATAGACCCCGCAAGGATCAAACCCACAAAAACGACCTTTAAAGGCGTCATACCAGGTGTAGAGGCCCATTGCACAGGCTCAGTCACACTAGAAGTGTTCTTCGGATCCCCGGATAACTTCCGAAGCGAAGAGTTAATCTTCGACATAGTCCCGTTCTGCAGTGGCTACCATGCACTGCTCGAGCGAACCGCATTTGCGAGATTCAATGCGGTACCACATTATTCGTATCTCAAGCTCAAGATGCCAGGACCTCGGGGGGTCATCACAGTCAATGGAAACACAGAGCGCTCTCTCCGCACGAAGGAGCACACTGCGGACCTTGTAGCAGAATTGCAAAGTAGCCTCTTAAGGCAATCCACTAGTTCGGCGATTAAGGACCCAGACACCTTCAAGCGCGCCTGGAGTAATCAGCAACTGGACCGCTTGGCACGTTCCGAGCTCGCATAGCAATGCAGCCCCACCCCGGTCCCAGCCAAACAGCGAAATTCGTGCCACGCGTACAAAATTACGCATTAAAAATACCATGGGCACAGGTGGGGAGGGGGGCACGACTACGGCACGCCCCAAGACGCGGCTTAAACTGCACTAGGGACTTCTGCTTTGCTATTTTTCTCTTTCAGGACTTTAATCTCTGGAAACCCTGTCCGGCAGGATGATTACCGAACACATGATGCAGCAACCAAGGAGGCAGAAAGCTACGTTACACACGGAACTCCCAGGTGGATTACGAGAACAAGTGAAATATTTGCTTTAATACTATTCTTCAGCTTGCCCTTGGAAGGGACATGTCAAACAGTCCTACTTTTTTCTTATCGCACTACTTGTATCATTCCACTTTAACGCACCTTTTTGAATAAACAAGGCATAGCATTAAGACCATTATTGCATTCTTCCTTTATATATATATATATATATGTTCATTCATGACATCTAGCACCCGTACATTATCGTACGACCAATACGCTAGGGGCTTAGGCATACCCCATAATACGGCGTGAGAAGTCCGAACACTTTTGACAGTGCGGCACCCCAAACTTATAGCATTATATGCATCAGCTCCGAATCATGTCTTGGGTCAATGGTTGGGTTTGCCCGACTGCCATGTTTTTGTACCTTACATTCCGCTATATCAGCTAAGGTAGCACTGGGAGAACTACTGCGATTGTGCCCCAGTTCTGCTAGGCTAAACACCTCAGTAGAGAAAGCTAAAGCTGACTGTCATGATAAGGCGAGAGACTGGTCGCTGTTCGAGAGGTTTCAAGTCCCTAAAGACTTATGCCGCTTAGAGAAAGGAGTCGGCTTTGTCCGGCTTAAGGCGTGTATCGCGCCCTGAATTCGGCCTTCCGAATACTAGGGGCTTCGCCGAAATTTAAAATTATAGAATTCTATGGTTAAGTGAGAGTGATAACGCATTATAGTCTGATTCCCTTGTTTGTTGTGCTGAGCACCTCCCTCGAAGGACCCAATAATGGGAACAAGAGTGCTCGGGTTTATCCCGAACACCCCAGCACTCATGGCGTGGGGGCAGAAGCCGATGACTAGCCATCTCTCAGATTTGATAAACAGCCGAACAGAAGGTAATATTTTAAATTCAGACAAGCGTTGCATAGCGCATATGAACAATTTTTCATAATACAGGATTACACGAGCAAGTTCATTCAAATATTACATCTTTTGCACACTCGTCCGCTACGAGACGGGCACCCTTTAGGACACCCTCATAGTACATCTCGGGGTGGCAATGCTCCTTGCCCTGCGGCGGCGCCTCCTTCACCAGCTTCACGGCGTCCATCTTGGCCCATTGCACCTTCACACGGGCGAAAGCCCGGCGTGCACCTTCGATGCAGACGGACCGCTTGATGACTTCTAGCCGTGGGCAGGCATCCACAAGCCGCCTCACCAGGACGAAGTAGCTATTGAGAAGGGCGTCGCCAGGCCACATCCGGACTATAAAGCCCTTCATGGCCTGTTCGGCCGCCTTGTGCAGCTCGACCAGTTGCTTCAGCTGGTCGCTCAGAGGCATCGGGTGTTCGGTCCCAGTATACTGAGACCAGAACAACTTCTCCGTTGAGCTTCCCTCCTCGGCTTGGTAAAACTGTGCGGCATCCGACACGCCGCGGGGCAAATCTGCGAATGCTCCTGGAGAGCTCCGGATTCGGGTAAGTAACAAGTAATTTACTTTCACATGCTTGCTTTGCAGATAGAATGCCTTACCCGCCACTATCTTCTTCATCGCATCAATCTCCTGGAGGGCCTTTTGGGCTTCGGCCTTGGCACTCTTTGCACTCTCAAGGGCCGTGGCAAGCTCAGACTCTCGCTTCTTCAAGTCAAGCTCCAATGCCTCGTGCTTCGTCACGAGAGTGTGGAGCTCTTGCTGCACCTCGCCCACCCGTGCCTCCTGCCTTTCCCGCTCGGTGCGCTCCTTGGCCGCTTTGTTTTCGGCCTCGGATAGCGCTTGCTTCAGGGTCACCACCTCAGTCGTGGCCCCTGGCAAATTTACTATGATCCTGTCATTTCGCAATCACATTCTTTTTTATATATCCATAGAGTAGGTATTACTTACCTTTGTTCTCCTCGAGCTGCCTCTTGGCAAGGCCGAGCTCTTCCTGGACCCTTCGAGGTCCTGCTTCAGTGCGGCGACCTCCGCAGTCAGTGCGGCAGAGGCCAGCAGCAAAGCCTGCATACGCATATAGACATATTTATATTAGACTCCTGCGATATTGTTTGATCCTCTGTTTGGCTTTTCTTTGTGAACACCGAACAGAGCATCAAGGGCTATTGTCTATGCGGTAATATTTTTCCTGTATTTCAAATACTTACCTCAAAGCCTATTAGAAGGCTGGCACAGGCTTCAGTCAGTCCGCTCTTGGCGGACTGAACCTTCTGGATCACCGCACTCATAATAGTGCGGTGCTCCTTGTCGATGGAAGCGCTGCGAAGCGCTCCTAGCAGGCTGTCCGGTGCCTCTGGATGGACAGAGGTCAACGGCACAGGCGTCTTGCCCCTTTTGGAAGGAGACCGCCTGCCTGAGTCCGGAACCACTGGAGGTTCCGGCGCGGAGTTTGGCTGAGGGCCGAACTCAGAGCCCTCGGGAGCCTTGCTCCCTCTGCTCCCGGAATTCGGAAGGTCGCCTTGAGGCGCCTCCGGGACTGTCTCCCCTCGACCCGGTGCCTCTTGAGACAATACCTCGGCGTTGTCTGTAGGGCAAGGGGAGGTGGCGGTCGGAAGTGGATCGCTATCCATATCCGACGAGCCCAGGGAGCCGTCCGACGAAGATACGTCGATACGGGCTCGTGGCGGTCTGCATAATCATAATTCGGCGTTAGGAAAAGGAGTGCGACAAAGGTATGCTATGAGTTACTCTGGCATCCGAATACTTACGACTTCGCCAGGGGCTTGGCCATGAGCAGCCACTCGTCTTCGCCTTCGGCGGCGGCGGTGGAGTAGTCCGGAAGGAGAGTCCTTCCCTTCATGGACCCTTCGCCCCCCCCCCCGGTTGGGGCGGCCTTCCATTTCTTGTCTCCCCCGGCTGGAGGGGGATAATCTTCATCTTCCTCCACGTCTTCGGGGGAGGAGTGCGTCGCGGAGTTATCAGACGATGAGTCCGGTAACACCTGGCGTCGGGAACTCTTTCGGGTTCCCTTGGCCTTCTTGGTCTTCTCCGGCACCTTGTAAGGAGCCGGAGTCAGCATCTCCGTCAGGAGAGCGTCCGCAGTGTCTTCGGGCAGAGGGGCGGGACAGTTAATCTGCCCCGACATCTCCACCCAGTCATGTCAAAGGCATGGAGCTCAGACCCCGCACATGATTAAGCTAGGGGAAATAAAATATCCTACCGGATGTATAGAACTCACCGAATGCGCTGGGCACTTCACGCTTAGCCCGCGGTCCTCGGTGAGAGAGGGAGGGACCTCGGCGCCCTTGAACAACACCCTCCGACGTCCTTGTGCATCGTGTCAAAGATCTCGCTCAGAGTCTGGTGCTGGGTCGGGTCGAACTCCCACAAGTTGAAGTCCCGTTGTTGACATGGGAGGACCCGGCGGATGGGCATGACCTGGACTATGTTGACAAGCTTGAGCTTCTTGCTTGCCATATTCCGGATACATTTCTGGAGTCCTTCCAGCTCCACCGATGAACCCCAGGATAGGCCCTTCTCTCTCCAGGAAGTGAGCCGCGTGGGGATTCCGGATCAAAACTCTGGGCCACCACCCAGTTGGTGTCCCGCGGCTCGGTGATGTAGAACCACGCCGATTGCCACCCCTTTATGGTCTCCACGAAGGAGCCTTCAAACCATATAACGTTGGGCATCTTGCCCACCATGGCTCCGCCGCATTCCGCTTGTTGGCCTCCCACCACCTTCGGCTTGATATTGAAGGTCTTTAACCACAGGCCGAAGTGGGGGCAGATGTGGAGGAAAGCCTCACACACGACGATGAACGCCGAAATGTTGAGGATGAAGTTCGGGGCTAGATCATCAAAGTCCAGCCCGTAGTAGAACATGAGACCACGGACAAATGGATGGAGGGGAAACCCCAGTCTGCGGAGGAAGTGGTGGAGGAAAACTACCCTCTCGTGAGGTTCCGGGGTAGGAACGATCTGCCCCGCAGCGGGCAGCCGATGCGCGATAGTCGCGGCTAAGTATCCGGCTCCGTGCAGCTTCTTGATGTGTCCCTCCGTAACGGAGGAAGCCATCCATTTGCCTCCCGCTACGGACATGATTGGAGAAGGTTGAGGGGAAGGATGTGGACTTGGGCGTTGAAGCTCGAGTGCGCAAGAATGGATGAGCAAGGAGGAAGAAGGCGTGGGTAGAAAAAGGTTAAACCTTGTCCCTTTATAAGGGCGGCCGAAACTATGCGCCCCCACTATCCTGGTAAAACTCGCTTATCCCCCAAGCGCCGTAATCGATGGCGCGGTTGGGTTACCCACGCCCATATTGATGAGAATCCCGTAATAAGGGGGACAAGATCTCTGCTTTAACAAGACATGCCAAGGAACTGCCTCGCGTTATGTGCGGGGCTAGTTAAAGGAAACGGTTCGAATAATCACCGGGCCATGGCATAATGTCATGTTACAAAAACATGTCAGCAGATTAGATTTGTGGAAATATTATTCTCTCTACGGTGGTATGTGGAACTTATTTTGCAGGGTCGGACACTATCCTTGTATTCAAATTCTTCCGTGGTGTATTCGGAGGAGGAACCCGCCTTGCAATGCCGAAGACAACACTGCGCGCCGAACTCATCATCATTGAAGCCTGGTTCAGGGGCTACTGAGGGAGTCCTGGATTAGGGGGTCTCCGGACAGCCGGACTATATCCTTTGTCCGGACTATTGGACTATGAAGATACAAGATTGAAGACTTCGTCTCGTGTCCGGATGGGACTCTACTTGGCGTGGAAGGCAAGCTAGGCAATACGGATATGTATATCTCCTCCTTTGTAACCGACCTTGTGTAACCCTAGCCCCTTCCGGTGTCTATATAAACTGGAGGGTTTTAGTCCGCAGGACAACATACAATCATACCATAGGCTAGCTTCTAGGGTTTAGCCTCTCCGATCTCGTGGTAGATCAACTCTTGTAATACCCATATCATCAAGAATAAATCAAGCAGGACGTAGGGTTTTACCTCCATCAAGAGGGCCTGAACCTGGGTAAAACATCGTGTCCCCTGCCTCCTGTTACCATCCGCCTTAGACGCACAGTTCGGGATCCCCTACCCGAGATCGGCCGGTTTTGACACAGACAACGGGCTACCCCGTCGCTCTCCGTCGCCTGCCGCCAACGCCGCCACCGGCCCGGCGGGGAACGAGCAGCAAGCATCCTCGCTGCACCCCTCAGTGCGGCAGGATGGCCGCACCGCCACCCCATCGCTGACTCCCGCTGGTTCATCGTCTGATGCTCGTCACGTTCCCACGGACGCACGGGCCGCGCTCCTCATGGCGCACGAGCTCCTGCTCTACCGCCCGGTCGACGACCTCTACGAGGACTAGTGTAGGATCGAAAGTATGTCTAGAGGGGGGTGATTAGACTACTTGACCAAATAAAAATCTAGCCTTTTCCCAATTTTAGTCTTTGGCAGATTTTAGCTATCTTAGCATAAGTCAAGCAATCTTAACACAATTCAAGCAAGCATGCAAAGAGTATATGAGCAGCGGAAAGTAAAGCATGCAACTTGCAAGAATGTAAAGGGAAGGGTTTGGAGAATTCAAACGCAATTGGAGACACAGATGTTTTTGTCATGGTTCTGATAGGTGGTGCTATGGTACATCCACGTTGATGGAGACTTCAACCCACGGAGGGTAACGGTTGCGCGAGTCCATGGAGGGCTCCACCCATGAAGGGTCCATGAAGAAGCAACCTTGTCTATCCCATCACGGCCATCGCCCACGAAGGACTTGCCTCATTAGCGGTAGATCTTCACGAAGTAGGCGATCTCCTTGCCCTTACAAACTCCTTGGATCAACTCCACAATCTTTTTCGGAGGCTCCCAAGTGACACCTAGCCAATCTAGGAGACACCACTCTCCAAGAAGTAACAAACGGTGTGTTGATGATGAACTCCTTGCTCTTGTGCTTCAAATGATAGTCTCCCCAACACTCAACTCTCTCATAGGACATGGATTTGGTGGAAAGAAGATTTTGAGTGGAAAGCAACTTGGGGAAGGCTAGATATCAAGATTCATATGGTGGGAATGGAATATCTTGGCCTCAACACATGAGTAGGTGGTTCTCTCTCAGAAAATATGTATTGGAAGTGTAGGTATGTTCTGATGGCTCTCTCCCCACGAATGAAGAGTGGGTGGAGGGGTATATATAGTCTCCACACAAAATCTAACTGTTACACACAATTTACCAATCTCGGTGAGACCGAATTAAGAAACTCGGTCTGACCGATTTAGCAAACCTAGTGACCGTTAGGATTTTTAGTAGGACTGAGATGCAACTCGGTAGGACCAATATGGTTAGGGTTAGGGCATAACATAATCTCGGTGTGACCGATCACACAAACTCAGTGGGACCGATTTTGGTGATAAGCTAACCAGAGAGTTGGTCAGGTAAAATCGGTGGGACCGATCGCTCATTTCGGTGGGACCGAAATGTTACAAAAGAGAAATAGAGAGTTTACATTGCAATCTCGATGGGATCGATCGCTCATCTCGGTAGGACCGAAACATTACGAAGGGAAACAGAGAGATTACAACCCCATCTCGGTGTGACCGAAATCCCTATCGGTGAGACCAATTTGCCTAGGGTTCGTGGCTGTGTCTATGACATCTGAAACTCGGTGGCACCGGATAGAAAGACTCGGTGGGGCCGAGTTTGACTTTTGGTTTAGGTCATATGTGGATGTGGGAAGGTAGTTGAGGGTTTTGGAGCATATCACTAAGCACTATGAAGCAAGAACCTCATCAAGCAACACCTCATCCCTCCTTGATAGTATTAGCTTTTCCTATAGACTCAATGTGATCTTGGATCACTAAAATATAAAATGTAGAGTCTTGAGCTTTGAGATTGAGCCAATCTTTTTGTCCTTAGTATTTTGAGGGGTCCACTTTCCTGAAATATTAATCTTGGAATAGCATTAGCTCAATGAGCTATATGTTGTTAGGAATTACCAAAACCACCTAGGGATAGTTGCACTTTCAACTGGCTTGACCGCATTGCCGAGCTTGTCCACGCTGCAGGGGGCTCCCCTGCGCCATCCCACTCTCTGCCTCGCCCTCCGCCAGCCACAGGCGACGCGGCTCATGAAGCACCTCCACCACCTCTGCCCCAAGACGGCGCCCTAGTGCCAAGGCACGTGGCTCCACGGCGCGACCCACCGCGTCCGGCAGCCGCGCATGAAGAAAGAAGCTGCCAAGAAGTGCCTCTACCGCAAGCAAACGCTCTGCCACTCCTTGCTCCGCTGCGCCAGGATCGTTTGCTGCAGCAAGGCCGCGCGCCGATGGCCGTAGCGGCGCGCGGGTGCCAAGGCCAAGCTCCACGTCCAAGGCGGGCCCCGGTGACCATGGCCGGCTGTCGCGCCTTCACCCCTGAGCTATGTAGCATCGCCTGGCCGAGCAAGTTCAAGCCAGATCTGCCCCCTCGCTACGATGGCACCCCCGACCCCGTGGAGTTCCTGCAGCTCTACAAGCTGAGCATCGAGGCGCCTGACGGCTGGGTCATGTATTTTGATGGCGCCTTCGCGCGCCGGGGCGCGGGGGCTGGAGCTATACTCATCTCGCCCACTCAGGACAAGCTCTACTACGCCATACAGCTCTGCTTCCAGCATGGCGAGAAGGTCTCCAACCACATTGCAGAATACGAGGGCCTCATAGCCGGCCTGAAGGCTGCAGCGACGCTGGGGGTGAAGCGTCTCACCATCAGGGGCGACTCGCAACTCCTTGTCAACTTCTCCAACAAGGTGTACGAGCCGAAGGACGAGCACATGGAGGCATACCTCACGGAGGTGCGCAAGATGGAGAAGCAATTTCTGGGCCTGGAATTGCAGCACATGCCCCAAGGCACCAACAAGGAAGCAGAAGACATCGCCAGAAGAGCATCCAAGCGACAGCCCCAGGAGCCTGGCATCTTCGAGGAGCGGCTCTTCAAGCCATCAGCAACGCCGCCACTTTCGAGAGCAAATCAGCCTCAGGAGCAACTCCCACAGCCGCCAGCCTCAGGAGCCTACTCCTAGCGCTTGAGCCCCTGGAGGGATGAAGGACCAAGGAATTCAAGGAATACCTGATACGAGGGGTGCTGCCAGAGAAGGAGGAGGATGCGGAGCGCGTGGCCCGTCAGGCCACGGCATACTGCATCCAGGACGGTGAGTTATACAGGAAGCGACCAAATGATGTTACACTGTGTTGCATCCCCAAGGAACAGGGGAAAGAGCTGATAGCTGACATACACGACGGAGACTGTGGGCATCACTCGTCGTCGCGAACCCTCGTCAGCAAGGCATTCTGAAGTGGATTCTACTGGCCTACGACACTCAACGACGCGACCGACACTACAAAAAAAAGACACATCCGTGACATTTTGGGCCGAACAAAAAAAAATTCTGGCATACATATGACACTTCTATGACGATAATTGTGACAAAACCGGTTTCATGATAGATGTGGTGGGCTCCTACTTCTATGACAAAAAATCATGACAGAAAATGGGCTTTTCGTCCTGGGCGGACCGGAGACGCAGCTGCATGACATTCTTTGGGCCGCCCATGACAGAAAAAACCATGGTAGAATCGAGGGGGAGGAAAATTTCGGGGGGTTCCCGGTTACGGTGGGAGGTCGGGGGCCGAGCGATGCGCGTTTCTCTCGTACACGTACGTGCGTGTGTGCGAGGCATTGGCTCTAACTGAACCAGAGCGATTGCACTGCAGGCTATGCGTTACTGGACCCGAGCGATCGATCGATGGCTGTTAACTAAACCCGATCGAGTGATTCCTTCGCTACTGCTGCTAACTGAAGCCGATCGATTGGATGAACAGTGAGCGTTGCCGGGGGGGTGGATGAACAGTGAGCGGTGGCGTTGCCTCTGGATGAACAGGACCCCGTGGTGTGGTGGAGGGCTGGATGAACAGTAGACAGTGGAGGGGTGCCCGTGGAGGGGTGGTTGAACAGGACCACGTCGTGTGGAGGGCTGGATGAACAGTAGACGATGGAGGGGTGCCCGTGGAGGGGTGGTTGAATAGTAGCCGGTGGAGTAGCGCGCAGTGGAGGCTGGATGAACAGGAGCCCATGGAGGCTGGAGGAGGTCGACGGTAGCCCGTGGAGGCTGGAGGAGGTCGACAGTGGAGATGAACAGTATCCCGTGGACTCCCTTTTGCGGTACGCCACACCCCTCCCGATGAACAGGACCCCCATTTCGACCGTAGCGCTCCAACACAAGTCTGTTTCGTCCATTTTGCGGTACGCCACACCCCTCCCAATCAACAGGACCGCCGTTTCGACCATAGGAGGTCCGTTTCGTCCGTTTTGCGGTACGCCACACCCCTCCCGATCAACAGGACCCCGTTTCAACCGTAGGAGGTCTGTTTCCTCCGTTTTGCGGTACGCCAGACCCCTCCCGATCAACAGGATCCCGTTCCGAATGTAGGAGGTCCGTTTCCTCCGTTGTGCGGTACGCCAGGCCTCGTTTCCATTGCATGTTCCGTCCAAGCCCTCCCGATGAACACGACCACGCATTCCATTCCGACCCAGCCGGTTGGATCCCACGTGTTCCGTTGCCTCCCGATGAACATGATGCATTCCGTTGCCTCCCCATGAACACGACGCATTCCGTTGCCTCCCCATGAACACGACGACGACGCTGTTTCTCCGTTCTGACCCAGCCATGGACACGAGCCTTGGCCGTACGTATGCGCGAGTAGGCGTTCGAGACCCCGCCCGTATGTACACATACGTGGCCGTATTTTCTTTCTTGCACCCTGGCCGCTGTACGTACGTGTACATGCTACGTGCGCGCCTCTACTACGACACGTACGCGCCTCTACTACGACACGTTCGCGCCTCTACATCCACCAGTATATATGTACGTACACGTTCGCGACCAGAATGACAACGCTACGTACGCTTCGACCAGGTGGGTCCCGACTGTCAAGCACTTCCTTGCATGCGAAGATGTAGCTGGTGGGTCCCAGCAGTCAGGGGGGAACGTTTTTTTCGCGAAATATGGTGGCCCGTCCGGTGGGTCCCCGTTGTCAGGTGGAGGAATAATTATTTTGCACGTAATAAGGAGGCACTTCCTTGCTGCGGCCGTGGACCCAGCTGTCAGCCTCTCCACGTACAGTCCATGTCCGATGGAAGCCATTCCTTGACCATGTTGACCACGCCGCGTCGAGAGCACCAGGGCGCTGGACGACGGCGAGGCCAAGGGGACGACGCGGAGCCGGGGAAGACGTGACAGTGGATGCCCACGCGTAGAGGAGTACAAGGGTTCACTGGTTCGCTGCAGTGTGAGGCTGCCGTCGCCACAGAATAACAGGGGGTGTGGGTGAGTAGAGGGATGGCCTGGCCACCGGTGGGAGTAGTAGGGGGCGGTGAGGCCTCCGCTGCACCGCAGCCGGCCATGGGTGGCAGGAGCACGAGGCACGACCGGCGCTGGTTTGGGCGGCTGGAGCAAGAAGACCAGAGGTTGAAGAAGCACTACGGCCGTTGGATGGACATCATACGGTCACTGGAGCTAGAATCGTGCATATTGACTAAGTTGACAAAGCCCTCCGTCCCCGTCAACTTAGTAGGCCCACAAGTCAGCCTGCCACTATACTGGGTCCCAGCTAACATGGGGAGTATTCATTTTTTTTGTGCGTAATAAGGAGGCACTTCCTTGCGTGCGAAGATATAGCTGGTGGGTCCGAGCTGTCAGCGGCGGTAAAGTTTCTTTCGCGAAATAAAGAGGCCCTTTTGGTGGGTCCCTGATGTCAGGTGGAGGAATCATTATTTTGCGCGTAATAAGGAGGCATTTCCTTGCGTGCGGCCGTGGACCCAGCTGTCGGCCTCTCCACGTACAGTCCACTTCAGATGCATGTCGGTCGTTGACCATGTTGACCAGGCCGCGCCGAGAGCACCAGGGCAGTGGACAATGGCGAGGCCTAGGAAGGGAACGACACAGAGGCAGGGAAGACTCGGCAGTTGTTTCCCACGCGGAGGGGAGTACAACTGTACAAGCGTTTACTGGTTTGTCTGCCGTCGCTGGAGAATAACAGCAGGTGTGGGTGAGTAGAGGGATGGCTAGGCCAGCGATGGGAGTACGGTGGGGCAGTGAGGCCTGCGCGGCAGCAGAGCCGGCCGTGGGGAGGAGGGAGCAGGCAGTCCCGCCGACGCTTGTTTGAGCGGCTAGAGCAGGAAGAGCAGAGATAGAAGAAGCACGACGGCCGTTGGATGGCCATCCAACAGTCACTGCTTGTGCGTCAACCTTTTTTTAAGAAAGCCTCAAATCTGTGGAAAACAACATACAACCCATCTGTCATTATTTCTAATAATTTACAGCCCATTTGCTAATTATTAAGGTTTTTTGGAGCCCATATTGTGGCCACGATTAAACAATTATACGAAATTTTGCATATTTCGGTGCGGTTCGAACTATTTTTAATCCCGAAATTTCGACTCGCATTCAAACTGATTTTAAAAATAAATGTATATCAATATAAAATCCAACAAATTCTCCACGCATAAAAATAAATGTAATTTAAAATCTCGAAATGAAAAAAAAGATATTTGAAACTAATTGCCGGTTTGATGTGTTTTAAAATTGTACAGCCCATTTTCTCATTACTGATGGGCCATTTTCTTGGCCAGCCGAATGAAAGGTCTCCTTGTCTTGAAAAATTTGCAGCCCAACAGGACTGACAAAGCGACTTACTTGGCAATTCACAAAAAAAACTAGGTTGTGGCCGTGGACCCAGCTGTCAGCCTCTCCACGTACAGTACTCTTCCGATGGAATGTCGTTGACCACGTTGACCATGCCGCGCCGAGAGCACCAAGGTGGTGGACGATGGCGAGGCCTAGGAAGGGGATAACGCGGAGCCGGGGAAGACGCGATAGTGGATGCCCACGCGGAGAGGAGTACGAGGGTTCATTGGTTTGGCTGCAGTGTGAGGCTGCCGTCGCCGCAGGGCCTGGCTAGCGGTGGGAGTAGTAGGGGGCGAGGCCTCAACGACAGCACAGCCGACCACTGGAGGCAGGAGCAGGCGGTCTCCCCGGCGCTGGTTTGGGCGGCTAGTGCAAGAAGAGCGGCGATTGAAGAAGTAGCAGGACCATTCGATTCAAATCCAACGGTTACTGCTGCTAGAATCATTTGTTGATTAAGTTGACAAGCCCTGCGTACGCGTCAACTTAGTAGGCCCACAGGTCAGCCTCTCAACAGGTGCACCCCAGATGTCAGTGGGAGGAATTATTTTTTCGCGTAATAAGGAGGCAGTTGATTGCGTGCGGCCAGGCCAGCGGAGGGAGCAGGGTGGGCCGGGGAAGCCTGCATGGCATCATAGCGGGCCACAAGAGGAGGGAGCAGGCAGTCCCGCCGGCTCTAGTTTAGGCAGCTGGAGCAGGAAGATCAGAGATTGAAGAAGCACGTCGGCTGTTGGATGGACATCCAACAGTCACTGCTACTAGAATCGTGTGTTCACTGACAAAGCCTTGCGTAAACAAGTCAGCCTCGAAATCTGTGGCGTGTACAGCCCATTTGCTATTATTTTTATAATTTTTACTCATTTGCTAATCCATATGGAATTTATTGCAGCCCGTTTTCCATTTTTAGAATTGCTGGCCATTTTCTGGTCAGTACCAGGGTCAAAAAATTAACTAAATATGTGGGAAATTTTGAAAATTCGCAAATTTTTGCTGGGGAATGAAATATTCTTAATCCAAAAATTAATAGCCATACTAAAACAAATTTAAAAATAAATTACTACTACGTCATGTTAAATCCAATGAAATACGTATAAGATATCAGTGAAGAACAAAAACAAAAAAAGAAACTTATATCCCATTTGCTATAATTTTTTTGGAATTTTCAACCCCTTTTGATATTACTTTTAACAGACATTGACCATACTCTTAAGCCAGGCCGGAATGCATCCCTCCTCGTCTTGAAAGATTTGCAGCCCGGTAATTCAGAGAAAACAAATAGGCCTAGCTTGGGTATTCTTCAAAAAGAAATACTAGGCTACCTATTTTCCCAAAGAACTGGTGCATGAGCATTTAGCTTTATTTATTTACCTATTTATGTTTAGGGGACCATGAGCATGTACCTGGGCCGGATTCATGTGAGAGCCTCCCTTCCTGTTAATTATGGGCTTCTCTATTGGGCCTTCATCAGTGGGCTGCATGTTATCAACAAGTGGAAAATGTGTTCCGTACAAAAAATAGTATGCGCTACGTACGGTACGGGGCACTAAAGGATCGAACCGTGCAACGAATTCCAAAACATTGTGTTTGTCATTCTAAAAATACATTTATTCAACCAACAGACGAAATATACTACTGATTGTACATTGAAAACAGCAGCAGCAGCAACCAGGGCTGGGGGTGCAACAGAAGCAGTAAGCAGGCCAGAAGAGTGAAGACGTAGCTCTCTCTTCCAAACCAAACATCAGCCATCATTACAAAAGGGCTACCAAAAAAGAACAAGTGTATGCATCAAACTAAATAAAGATCCTACTACACCAAGTGTACGCATCTAACTAACTGGCTCAGTTAGATGTTACTATTTATTAAGCTGTGGAGATTGGCTGACGGCTTCAACCAGATGGGTGCCTGACGGGGGAAACTCCAGCCAGCAGGTCGAAGTCTGATACTTGCGACCCTCTCTCCTACTTTGGGCTGCAGAGCATGGCGGCACATATCAGGGTATGGTGCATGTAAAGACGCATGGTACGCTGTGTACACACACTTTTGCCTGATGAATGAAACCGTGCTGCCATCATGATCCTTGCCGTTGGTTATCTCCTGGTTAATCGGATAATTCAGTCCGACAAACAGAGAGTGTGTACCAAGGCTACTTACCAGCCTCCAGTCAAAAATTCCTGAAGGCCCAGAGAAGCTGGGATCCTACTCAAAGACCTTGCAGTGAATGTGATTGTATTCCGCGAAACGACACGTCCGGTACGTGCGAACGATCATCAATCTTTCGTCGTCGTTTGATCGAGCCAGGAACCACCTGCAACTGCCATGCCGCTTTTCTTTGAAAGGTTCTGGGATTAGGAAGGGTAGGGACACCAGACGGCCTACAACATCATATCAAGTTGGCGTCAAATAAAAAAGGCTCTTGATTTAGTCAATCTTAAGAACAACATGCTATGAGCATGAATATTTTTTCAGCAAATGTTGACAGTAATATAAGCAAGCCATCATGATATCATAGGAAAGTAACATACTGCTGTAACAGCCGTTTGTAGCGATGACTTGAGTAGGCCAGCAATACGTCCAGCCATAGAAGGAGTCGACAGCGTAAATGAAGCCCTTGTGTTCAATGGCATCAGAGAACCATGGAGGATGTATGATCCTGCGATGGATGTGCAGATTTATCCACTTACCGCACTGACCTGTCAGATAGGCGAGACCGCGGTTGAAGAACACAATTAGCCTGAAGTCTTTATAATTCGTAGATCTTGTGGGCACTTGGAAGATTACAACCTTGAGCAAATCAAACTTGGTATCATGTTGGCTATTGTAAGATTCCGAGTATTCTGGGTCGCGGTGCCAAAGCAGTGCAGTGTTAATCGAAGGAAGGGGGATCAATCGCTGGGTGTAGACCTCCACGAGCATCCAGCTGTGGCGACCGTCGACGAGCACCATCCAAGATGTGTTCATGTCGACCCAATACATACCGTTAATGTACTTGAGGCTGACGGGGATCGGATCGCAGTCAAGGGGGTTGATGCTCGCCACCCTACGATCGTTATGCTGCGTGACACGCCGTTTCTGAAGATTAGGCGGCATCAGTAAGAAAGGAGCTGGCTTAAAAAAGCTCCGGCCTGAGGGCTTTGAGTGAACGGTACAGCCCCGACGAGCACGCGGCGAGCGACATGGTACTTAGATTGTCCACACGCGAAACAATGAGCTTGATTACCTCTGTGGGGAGCAAATTCCAGCCACTCTTTCAGCGGACGCTGCTCGGTTCTGCCATTGTTAGTGCTTGGGTTTCGGACGAGGGGGGAGGCGCCTTAGTGGGGATGGAAGATTGGACGAGATTACATGCGGACAAAGATGGAGAAGCGAATATGTGCCGCGGGAACTGGACAGATGATGATGACTACAGCACGCCGCTTGACTTACGAGCACATACCAGCAGCGTAGGGTCATGTCGATGCTAGACAACTTGCTTGGGTGATCACAGTACTGGTACTCCCTATAGTGCTATGCCCTAACTTGCTTGAGTAGAGTAGTAGAGTAGGACTCTGCTGTACTACTAGCACCGGAGGAGTAGTATATTCTAATCTAAAATAGTTACAAACTTCAATGCCCGAGCGTGGAACGACTACGAACCGTGCTCAAATACCGTGTCTACGTGGTGTTTGTACATGGGCGACAACCTCAACGCCAACGGTGCTGCTCCCGTTGCACCGTATTTGTTTCTGTCCTTCCTGTTCGAAATCATGGTAGAATTCATGAATTATTTTGTGCTTATTCGGATTAAATCTCATAGTAACTTCCTCATATATTCAACTGGCGCAACGCCCCCTTCGTCCACTGCTATGAGTGCCCGATGCCGTTTTGTGGCTCACCGGTAGACATGGTGCATCACCTCACGGATGCGTTCAGTGGTCACTGTTGGCCCTTGGCAGAGAACATCAAGTACGAGACGTGCTACCCGTTCACCATGCCGGAGTCGCTAGAGGATCACCGCCGCCTGCTAGTCTCGGAGGAGGACGGTAGCGTCTTCCTCTTGATCGTGGGCACCGGCAAGGCCCGCGCAGGCCGCCGCCCCGTCTCTGTAATGTGCGTCAGGGGCGACGCCGCTGACGCTGACACTAACACGAGGCCGATGTATGGGTGCGTGGTCAGTGTTACTACCCCTCCAGGTTGCGTGGGCGGCGACACCGGCCTCATCGAACGGACTTGGACTCTGGGGAGCTGGGACTATCCCGCCAATGTGGACTTGGAAAACCCATGGCATCCTTTACCCGCCGACGCAGTGCACGGGGACTCCAAGGAGGTTCACCTGGACATATGCATTATCAAGTTAAATGTTGATCATTGGTCTTTGCTTAATGTAATCCGCTGTCTAAGCATGTGGAGACTTCCATGCAGGATCTTGCTCTATTGGAGTATCACGCATGAATAAAAGTGTACCCGTTTATGGTTTAGTCTAGAATCTTCCATGTATGAATTTTTACTACGGTACTGGTGAAAGACTTACGATGAACCATTTCTTACATCTCCTCTGCCCGCTTGCAAGTCATCCTGATTTAATCCCTCCGTCTAGGTGTATAAGGGCATGGTTAATATTACTTAATAGTATAGCCAACTGTTGACTATAAGAAAGTGCCATGTCATCTGTAGCCAACATGTATAACAATTGATACTCAAAAACTAGTTCTTAAAGATCATTTCTTGCAAAGCACAATAAGTGTTATGTTTGCAAAAGATACCTTTTTATCTATTTCACCCGGATGTTTCTGAGCTATAGAGATGAAATAATATCCGAAGAAACCTATCGATAACCGTTACACATGAGATGACCCCCACATCCTTTGAAAAAAATAAACAACTCCCCAATAAATGCATTTCACTCTTCGGTGCAACGCACAGGCACCTTACTACTATAGATTAGTACGACGAAAAATTGAACTAACATTATATATAGTACGATAAATGCGGATGCATGTCACCTAAAATTATATCATTCAAAACTATGTTCAAATACAAATCCAACGATATAGTTTTTGTTGACATGCACTAACATTTTGTTAGTTAAATCTTCAGTCAAATTCAATGGGGGACTAATAAACCACGACCGATGTAGTACAAGTGTAGAGGGCGGCGCTGCACGGGAGTCTCACTTCTCACCCCGCTCGTGGCGCATCAATAAAGCCGTCATATCACAAAACCCAACCACTCCCAATAATAAGTGGCCTGGTAAAATAAACGGACAAGCAACCATCACATCCCTCCGTCTTTTTTACATTTCATCTCTCTGCATTTACTTTCTCCGGTTCATCTCGCACACTCGATCCCTAGCTACTACTCCTAGGGCCAGTTCTTTTGGCGGCTTCCCCAGCTTTTCCCACAAGACTAGTCACAGTGGAGAGTAACAATAAGGCGCCTCACTCATTTATTTGGGCTTCTAAACTACTACTCCGTCCTGGTTTATTCCTCGCCATTGTAATTTGTGCTAAATTTTGACCAAAGATTTAACTGGTTTATTCCTCACCATTGTAATCCCTCTGTCTAGGTGTGTAAGTCATCTTACGAAAACCAAATAATCCCAAAACACTTAGGCGTGGTGCATTAACTTCTACCTCGTTTCTTGTTTCTTGACATATCAACCAATAAGAGATAAAAGAGTGTGCATGCTTTTAATGACTTGAGATATCAAACACGACATGCAGTGGTTAGTTCATTGCATGCAATACTATTAATTAGCAGATAAACATTAACATTTCTCGTTTTGTCCTCCTCCTTGGTCACGGTGCACAGCCTAAGATGACTTACTCACCTAGACGGATGGAGTAGTGCATGTGACATGCACTAACATTTCATTAGTTAAATTTATGATCAAAATTTGACACAGATTACAATGGGGACCAATAAACTAGGATGGAGGTAGTAGTTATGGGATTACTAATCTATAAGCCTAAAAGAACTGGCCCCTGGTACTCCTACAAGTAGTAGTACTCAAGTTGGAATTCCAATTGCACGGCACAACTTGTTAGGCAAAAAATTCGATACAGGGTGTAGGAAGCAGTTTGGGAATTTGCATGCCTTTCCAATCAGTGAGATACTCCGTACAAAGTACGACAAAGAAATAACCACAAAGAAGGAAGCTAAAAGTAAACAATCAAACGAGCATTTTTGCATTTGTTTTGCATTGAATCGTTTCACAAGATTGACTAGTGTTGTTTTTCTACTTTTACAAAAAATGCATCGTAATGCTAAAACGTGAATTTGCATGTACAGAAGTAATAGTAGTACTCCCTCCGTCTAGCTGTATAAGTCTTCCCTCCTTCTTGGTAACGGTGCACAACAAAAGATGACTTATTGACCTGGACGGAGGGAGTAGCACAGTCTACAAGCATATATCGAGAGAGAAGTGTAGTGCGGTAGTATATAGTAAAGTTTGTGCTATATGCATGTACTTGCAAAATGCGTACGAATACACAAGGTTTCCAAACTTTCCCTTTTACATACTTAATTAAGGACACTAAAAATTCCTGAACGTTAGGGGTTTATCATTTGCGTCCCAAAACTAATGAGATCGCCTTACGAAACAAAAATTATACTCCTCCTAAAAGCCACGGCACTCGCAGGAGCGCTTGCGGCGCGCCACGAGTGCCCTGGTGCGCGTTCGTTTCCCAGCGCGCCAACACAACGCCTCTTCCTCAGCCTCGCAACTTGTGAGGTGCTGATTGGCGGCTTGTCGGCGGGCGAGCGCAATCTCACTGGTGTGGTGATCCGGCGCCAACAGGTACTCCTCCTCGCTGAAAGCGTGCACCCGATCCACGTATCGCCAAGCGTAGATGAGGCGCTTGGGCCCGGCTGCACTCAGGGCGTCGGCACGGGCGTCCTCCGCCACCCTCACGGCCCTCGCACGAGCCTTCTACCAAAGAGCCAATTGCCTGACTCTCTCGGACGCGACATCGGCCTCCCAGGCAGCTTGTTCCGCGGTGCGCTTCTCTTCCTCCGCCTTCTTCTCCGCCTCTATTTTGGCGCGCTCTGCTGGAGGCAAAGCCTCCCATAAGGCGACATCCATTTCTTTCCAAAGCTCCTCAAGGCTGGGGGGCTCGGCGGGCGGCGGGGCGTTCTCCTCATAGCGGGGAGCCGACGCGTCCTCCAGCGCGCGTGCTGGCGAGATTGGGAACGCCGACGCGTCCTCCTCGACTAGTGGTGGCAAGGAACGGAAGGCGACGCGTCGCGTCGCGGCGAGGAGCGGAACGCTGACGCGCCCTCCTCGACTAGTGGCGGCGAGGAACGGAATGGCGACGCGTCGCGTAGCGGCGAGGACCGGAACACCGACGCGTCCTCCTCGACTAGTGGCAGCGAGGAACGGAACGGCGACGCGTGACCGTTCGCGCGGTGTAGCGAGGGGCTCCTAGGGCTTGGGAGGGGCGATGCCATGGTGGTCGACGTGAGAGGGAGGGGGAGGAGATAGCGATGAACGTGAACGTGAGGGGGAGGAGATAGCGATGTCGTGTGAAGCGCAGTATTTATGGCGAGCAATGGCACACCTACGTAAGATATGGACTGAGCTGCACTGACTTAACTGCAGGTCCAGTTGCCTCACTGATATGTGGGCCAGACCCCTGTTGGGCCCATATGTCAGTGACCCAATGCACCTGTAGTTAAGTAACAGCTACGTGGGCATATTTGTTGGAGTAAATTACGGGGGAGCGAAGGGATGGAAATATTGCTGGTCACAATGGAGTGGACGAGCGTGGGGGGAGGAGAGTCATGCATGCAGATTTTTTCACACGGGGTGGAGTGGTGGGACCGCCGGAGGGAGAAGGAGAGTTTGGCAGCCATATTCTTTCCACACATGGAGAGGAAAAGATTTGGAGACGAACGGGCTTCCTGCAGGTATGGGGAACGGTGCATAATAAGTCATCTTGCATGCCGGGCTAGGTATAGTCGCAAGTCATTAAAAACATACACGCCCCACACATGTTCATATTTCAAGGTGCACTAAATTATTGCATGCGATGATTAAGAGTGGCCATAATGGTGGTATCTTAGCTGGTATCATGCACACAGGAATAGAAAACATGCTGATCTGGCAAAAATTAAAAAAGAGAGGGGGGTTAGAGTAACTAGTGTTCATGCACGCGGCGAGGAGGTGTGCTCAGCCGGGCCTGCAGCGAGTGCGGCCCTCTTGGCCGGCGCGCCGGTTCAATGCCGCGCTATGAGAGGTCGGGTCCGTGTCAGAGCAATCACTCCCTCCAGTCCTTTTTTGTTTGGGTATAACAAAATCTTGTTTTCCATTCACATTTTACAAGTAAAATTCATGGACAAACTTTGACCCAAACTACGATGGGGACTAGTAAACCAGAATGGAGGTAGTAGTTTTTTTAATCATAGAAGGGTTTCCCCTTCCGATTTTCATTACTGAAAACCAGCATCTAAATCTAAACCATAGTATTTGCCCTAGAACTACCAGGTTCAACATCTCGCAACATAAACCCATACAACCTCCATCGCAAAAAAACCATACAACCATACGCCAAGGAGGTACGTATAACATATTCCATTTTCGCTCCATACCAATCGTTCTAAAAACTACTTACTACTTATAACGCGCCATTGAAAATTGGAACTCTTAACCCCGCTAAAAACGATATTTTAAACGTGGCTACTCGATCTGTGGCAACTGGCGAGCCACCACGCTCCAAGTCGTTCACCTGTGGTCCCGACCATCAACTCCTATGGATCAAATTATCACGCGAGCTGACTATTCCTACAAAGGTGCTCCACCACGTACCCAGTACCTGCGAATGCAGCAATCATGCACCTAGGGTTTTAGGGTTTATTTGTTAACGTCGCCTTTACGTAACACTCATGTGTGCGAGACAGTGAGAGGACGACTGCGTGCGTGCGCCTCTTCTCTTCGTATATGTAATCCACCGTTTGTCTGGTGTCCAAAAAATTATAATAACTACTAGCAATGTGCCAATGCGTTGCCACACGATCAAAGTAGATTAATACATATTCATCGATTTGATAGAAAAAAGGTCTAGTTCTTAAATACGTATATCACTAAAAATATGTTATGTTTCACTCAAAATATATTGCTTTGGCGGTTTTGATGAGATAAGGGAGGAATGTTGTTGGTTTCAAGATTCGAGAAGTGGTATATGTCTAATTTCTACTCTTACTAGCAAGATGCCCGTGTGTTGCACGGAACATCAAGATCTTGTGGGAGAAAAGGATGAACGAGGGAAGGCCTTATCTGCAAATGTGGTGAAGAGTGTGGGTAAATTGCCATATTTTCCTTCCTATCCGTCATATATAAATCAGACGACCTACATTGCAGGATGGCAGGCCCACCATCATCACCAACTCTATTTTTATCCCTACTCTTATAAAAAGAATTGTCGGTGATGATCGTGTGCCTGCCATCCTGCAATATAGGCCGTCCGATCTATATCTGACGGATAGGAAGGAAACTATGGCAATTTTGCAAAAAGATACCCACACCCCTCTCCACATTTGCAAATAAGGCCTTCCCTCGTTCATCCTTTTCCCCCACAAGATAAACTACTCATACAAATGCATCTTGATGTTCCGTGCAACGCATGGGCATCTTGCTAGTTGTTGCAAAAAGCCCATGTGTGTGTGAGAGAGAGGGAGAGTGGAGGAGGACGGAGTGCATGTGTGACAAAGACACAAGGAGTGTGTGTGCGATAGGTATCAGCTTAAAATGAGGCGATAGTGTGTGTGCGCACGATCGAGAGGGCGTGTCTCAAGAAGGGAAGAAAAATCTACATAGATACAAGGAGCGGGAGAGAGACATGTATGCGATTGTGGAAGCACGAGTGTGCGGGTGTATAAACCTATCTAGAGGCTAGCTAGTCGATAAATGTTTGTGAGAGAAATACGAGTCGGGGTGCGAAAGCGAGAGTTTTGTGTGTGTGTGAGAGAGAGAGAGAGAGACGGTAGTCGGGAAGGGGAGTGGAAGTAGGAGTTGTGTGTGTGTCTGTGAGAGAGAGAGAGAGAGGAGACGGTAGTTGGGGTTGCCTGATCGGTAAACAAATGAATAATGTCAGTCTGGGATGGAGACAAAAAGGAGACCGCAACAAATGTTGTGTCTACAGGAGAGAGAGAGAGAGAGTAATTTTAGTGGTATGAGTCATATGTACAGACATATAGGGTGTGTGAGAGAATCCCATAGAGAGAAAGACAAAGTGAAAGACGAGTGGAGACTGTGTGTGTGGCGGTGAAAAAGAAAGCTTAGGTATCGAGTGATACCAGAGAACAGTAGAGACGTGAGAGATAATGAAAACTGTGTAATGTATAATAATAGGGAGAGTGTGAAACTTCTCAAGGGAGACGTCGAGAGACCATGTTTGCGAGGATAGGAGAAACATGAAGTGAGCGTGCGGGTGAGCTGGAGAAAAGAGAGTGATAGCTACCTGAAGGGGCATGCATGTGAGAGAGATGGGCATGAAAGGAGTGAAAAAAAGGGATTCAAATATTTGAATTCGAGATGATGATAAATGTAATCCATACTCGAACCGAAATTGATCTATCAAACATGCATACTCATATGAATTCATGCACATCTATGCTATTTAATATGTAGATATTACTGATCCATACATTTTAGTAGAACATAATTTGGTTAAAAAAATTCGAATTCAACCTTAAGATTTCGAGATCGTTGTATTTGTAAATCATATTATACATATAAAGGAGCAGAATTCTTTGTTGTGCTTTTGAAAGTATATATAAAAATTGATGTATATAGAATGTAATTCCAATTGAAAATGGATCCCGCCCGGAAAAAAATAGAATACAAACAGGATTCGAATTGAGTTGGCACGGTAAACGTGCACTCTGCAAAATTTGAACGAAGCGGGGAAAGTCACAGTAACCGCCCGAAACCAAAATCTGCGAGATGGAAATCACTACTGCCTATCCCTGCCACGCAAAGCCTATCTGCTGGATTTCTATAGGTTTCGATAGGGGTAGGTTTGTAATTTCACCCAAATGTGACGTAACCACCTCTCACCCGGATTCATACACGGTGGGCGCCAAAACACGGTGTGTCCTCGGCCGAAATCGACTCCCTCCCCGATTCATATTCATACACGGTGGGCGCCAAAAACAAACTCTCGTCGGCAAATATTCGGTGTATGCAAGATTACCGTCCTATCCCCAACCGACTAATGTTGCTGCGATGTAGTAGAAATTTGAAATGGGGGCTAAGTTTGTAAATTTCCTCGCATTTGAGACAAGCGCGCCCTGAATACATGGTTCCCCCTTCCTCTCTACCTCCCTTTTCCCCATTCGTACTCAGTGGGTGCCAAAACACCCTCTCCACCCCACCCTCCTCCGTCCGCCGCCGTCCGCCACCCCATCCACCACCGTCCTCCTCCACCATGTCGGAGCTGATACCCCGACGCCGCCGACCATTACAAGAGATCGACCTCTCTCATCCACGGCTTCAGACCGGGATCCTTGCATCCCGTCCTCTCGCTTCATCCCCGCCGTCGTCCACCTTGCCGGCACCGCTCCTATGACCGTCTCGTCCACCGCGCCCCGCCGCCACCGTCTACCCTCCTAGATCTGCTTCTACACCGTCGACAGCCATTGCTACCGCAGCACCGTCAAATTCTTAGCAGATGCGTACACTGCGCCACACCAGAGGCGGTACTCTTTCGTATCTGCTCAACTTATTTATCGCAGCAAGAAAATAGATCGTCACTGATTTACTCTGATTTCTTGTCTTGGTTGCGAAGTTGCCTTTGTCCGGTTTGCACCTTCAGATCCGCCATGGCACACTCAACACTATACTCCCAATGCTTATGCTTTTCCCCTTTTATATTCCACACTAGTTAAATCACAGTAGACTAAATTTCAAAATTGGGTCAGTCAATTTTTCAAAGCTTGCCGGAGTTCGCCGGTGCGATCGAAGGGGCTCGAGTGGTTGTGGGGCCTCGCCGAACGAAGAAAACTTGACGCGGGTGGGAGTTGGGGCGGGGGTGGGGGTGGGGGTGGCGGAGGAACACAGGCGGTGGGGGCCGGGGGTCTGGCCGGCGGCCCGTGCGGTGTTCTGTATGGGAAGAATCAGAGACGAGGAAGAAGAAGGGTTAGGAGACGTAGGATCTTCATCCAACTGCCTGAAATGGTCGAGAGATAGCTGGGAGTTGCATTCTTAATGCGCTCTGGTTCATCATTTGTGGGCACTGCGCAACCAACATTTTATTATCCAAAGTCTGCTTGCTCTTCTTTACCATGTTCCTCTTCCGTTCTTCTTTAATATGTACTCTCTCCGTTCCTAAATACATGTCTTTGTATAGATTCCACCATGGACTACATATTGAGCAAAATGAGTGAATCTACACTCTAAAATGTATCTGGATACATTTGTATGTGATCCATAGTGGAAATCTCTACCAAGACTTATATTTTCGAACGGAGGGAGTATGATAGTAGTACAATATGTTCCTTGTACTGGAGATGAGCAGGGACATTTGCAGTGTAGAGGTCTATACAGTCGGTTGTGATGGACACTTTGAGCCTCTTTGATTCGTAGGATCTTGTAAACATAGGAATAGGATTTGTAGTGGCCTGCCCACTTGAATCTTATAAGAATAGCAAGGAAATGCGGGGAGCTGTGTCGCCTTTGAGAGTTACACTAATATTAACAGTACCGCACCTTCACTTGAAGAGAGATGGTATCCGAAGCATTTCTAGCCGTACCGGCAATACTAGCAGATATATTCCAGCAAGTTCCACTTTTCTAATTTTACTCTGATGCTTAAGGTTTTCCCGTTATATCTACACTATGATCTATGTAGCTGCTTTGTGTCGCACTAGCAGAGTCCACTCTTGAAGCTAAACACTGCAATTACTTACAAAATTGGCACCAAGGCATTGAGTGCCATTCTGGATGCAATGAAACTCATACGCTCCCCACATGTTGATTCTTGTTCAGAATATGATCCTAATGACTATTCTAACCTCGAGGAGTTAAAGGCAGATGGCCTATCCTGTTCACCCATCAAGGTTCTTGTTCTAATTTGGCAATGTTTTATTGATTGCGGGTATCTTGCATATGTTGTCTTGCATTTCTTCTACTTTGTTGCACCGCCATCTGCTTAGTTTACTCATCATATATGTCGAGATGCCATGCCCATCCATTATCAATACATATTCCATTTGTCATCATACCATGTTTTTCCACTCAAATGTTGTTCTTGTGCATCAGACATCAAAAAGGAAGAGGGTGATTGCCGAACCTGAAGGAGCACCAGCAAACTCCTTGAAAAACGTGGTGGTGCCGGAGAAATCAGACAACATCCCACTTATATTGGATGTACAACCAGTGACACAAAACGTAGGACCGACTCCAGCAGACTGTACCCATACTTCACTGGCCACACCGCTAGCCCCACCACACAGGACCTGCACTCTAGCAAAAGGTATACCGATTTCATTTGCCATAGCACCAGCTGTACCACAAAAAAATCCCACTCCAGCAAAAAGTACAGCAAGTCCACCGGCCGAAGACCTATCCCAACTGCAGAGACAACCAATTCCTGCAGATTGGAACCCCATTCCATTTATTCCCAGTTTAAAAGACAATGATTTCAATGTTGTTAGGGACTACGTGCATATATTCCCATCATGGTCAATGTGAAGACAAACACCATTTTCACATCTTCCTGTCCAACTTACGTGTAAGTGCTATTATTCATGGTTATTATTTTCCTGTTTTCTGCTGATTGAACACATCAATAATTTACATTACATTGTTGTAACTAGGCGAGGGTCAATCTGGATAGTCATGACGAGCAAAGCTTGCTTGTGCTTTTCAAAGAAGCATTGCAGCAGTATCGGTGTTACCTGAGAAAATCACACTTTGATGGCAAGTCTATAAACGAATTTCCGGTGAAGTCTCCTGTGCTAAATTTAGAAGACATTGAATGGAAAAACCTTGTTATGCACTGGTCTCGTTCCCAGGATGAGGTACTGTATATGAAATCACATGACAATTTGAACTTCTACTTTTCCGCATGTGCCTTACGGATCTTTTTTGCAGGAAATCTGCTCGAAGAAGAATTCCGGTTTGACAAGAACGACAGGATATCGCAAATATGTTGCCCGCTGCTTTGCTCTTGTTAGTACATGTTGTCCTGTATCACCGTACTTGCATACATACGTGGTTCATTATGTGACAGCAGTATGCATGATAGCTTGCTTATCAATTGTTCGCTCCAAATTATCTGATATGTATGAATGGTTACATTAGTGTAGAATATATCCAATGCCAATGTTTTTTTAGCTCTGCATTGTTCTTGTAAGTACATGTTATCCTTTATCAGTGTACTTATAATGACAGGTAGTTGTTCATGTACCATCACTCTGCAGCTTATTTTCCTTTGTCCTCCATTTTCTACACATCACATCTATATTTACTCTTACCATAAGGTTGGTACTGAAGAAGTTTAGCTGTGCATTGCTCTTGGCTATACCTTTTGCCTGTATCGCTGCACTTACATTTATAGCTACTTGGTTATGTAGCATTGATACGTCTCCAACGTATCTATAATTTTTGATTGCTACATGCTATATTATCTACTGTTTTAGGCAATATTGGGCTTTATTATCCACTTTTATATTACTTTCGGGACTAACCTATTAACCGGAGGCCCAGCCCAGCTTTGCTGTTTTATGCCTATTTCAGTGTTTTGAAGAAAAGGAATATCGGACGGAGTCGAAACGGAACGAAATCAACTAGAGAAGTTATTTTTGGAATGAAAGCCACCCGATGGACTTGGACCCCACGTCAAGGAAGGAAGGAGGAGCTCACGAGGGTAGGGGGCGCGCCCACCCCCTGGGGCGCGCCCCCCTGCCTCGTGGGGCCCTCGTGGCGCCCCTGACATGCTTCTTCTGCCTATACAACTCCATATACCCTAAAACTTCCAGAACGCACAATAGATTGGGAGTTCCGCCGCCAGAAGCCTCCGTAGCCACCAAAAACCAATCTAGACTCGTTCCGGCACCCTGCCGGAGGGGGCAATCCTTCTCCGGTGGCCATCTTCATCATCCTGGTTCTCTCCATGACGAGGAGGGAGTAGTTCTCCCTCGGGGCTGAGGGTATGTACCAGTAGCTATGTGTTTGATCTCTTTCTCTCTCTCATGTTCTTGATTTGGCACGATCTTGATGTATCGCGAGCTTTGCTATTATATTTGGATCCTATGATGTTTCTCCCCCCCTCTTCTCTCTTGTAATGAATCGAGTTTCCCCTTTTGAAGTAATCTTATCAGATTGAGTCTCTAAAGATTTGAGAACACTTGATGCATGTCTTGCCGTGAATATCTGTGGTGACAATGGGATATCACGTGCCACTTGATTTATGTTTTGGTGACCAACTTGCGGGTTTCGTGACATTGGGTACCTATGTATAGGGGTTGGCACACGTTTTCCTCGTGATTCTCCGGTAGAACTTTGGGGCACTCTTTGAGGTCCTTTGTGTTGGTTGAATAGATGAATCTGAGATTGTGTGATGCATATCATATAATCATACCCACGGATACTTGAGGTGACATTGGAGTATCTAGGTGACATTAGGGTTTTGGTTGATTTGTATCTTAAGGTGTTATTCTAGTACGAACTCTAGGGCTGTTTGTGACACTTATAGGAATAGCCCAACGGATTGATTGGAAATAATAACTTTGAGGTGGTTTCATACCTTACCATAATCTCTTCGTTCGTTCTCCGCTATTAGTGACTTTGGAGTGACTCTTTGTTGCATGTTGAGGGATAGTTTTATGATCCAATTATGTTAGTATTTTTGAGGGAACTTACACTAGCGAAAGTATGAACCCTAGGCCTTATTTCCTATCATTGCAATCCCGTTTATGCTCACTTTTATCACTTGCTACCTTGCTGTTTTTATTATTTCAGTTTACAAATACCTTTATCTACTATGCATATACCACTTGTTTCACCATCTCTTCGCCGAACTAGTGCACCTATACAATTTAGCATTGTATTGGGTGTGTTGTGGACACAAGAGACTCTTTGTTATTTGGTTGCAGGGTTGCTTGAGAGAGACCATCTTCATCCTACGCCTCCTACGGATTGATAAACCTTAGGTCATCCACTTGACGGAAATTTGCTACTGTCCTACAAACCTCTACAAGAGGAAGGTTGTGTAGTAGACATCAAGCTCTTTTCTGGCGCCGTTGCCGGGGAGGTGAGTGCTTGAAGGTATATCTTTAGATCTTGCAATCGAGTCTTTTAGTTTCTTGTTTTATCACTAGTTTAGTTTATAAAAGAAAACTACAAAAAATGGAATTGAGTTTGTCTCATACGCTTCATCTTTTTAATATCTTTCGTGAGTATGATGGAAAGGATAATTGTGCTCAAGTGCTAGAAGAAGAGATCTCTAAAATGTTTGGCACTAAATATTTGAATGATGAGCATGATTGCAATGTTGTTAGTACAAATTCTTTGAATATCCATGATGCTAATGATGATTGCACTAGTTATGATGAAAATGCCTCCTATAAACATGTCAATTTTAGTGGAGTAGATTGGGTTTGCAAGTACACACCAAATAGGGAAGATAGATATTGTAAGAGGCATAAGTACTTAGAAACCAAATTGTTGCAAGAAGAGCTAGATGAATGTGCTGAAAATTTATCTTTTCTTAGCCCTACTTGTGAACTTTGCAATGAACATGATCATTTTAGTACCCAATGCAAATTGTTTCATGAGCATATCGTGTCCAAAAATTGTGATGACTTGATTTACCTTGCATATCATAATGAACTTAGTTTGCTCTTGGGTTATGAAGAAATTAAACGTATAACTAAGGATATTCCAAAATTTGCCCTTGATGAAGTTCTTCATTTTGATCTAGAGAAAATTTATATGTATTGTGCGGTGAATTGCATTGAAAATCCTTATATTGCCAATTACATAAAGAAAAGAAAACAAATAGAAGATGAAGAGAATACTAATGAAAGGGAAGAGACTTCCCAATATCCTCCTATTATTTCTTATGATGAATAAGGTAACGAGGAGGAGCCTCCTATTCAACCAATCTCATTAATAAGGAGCTCTAAAGAGAGGATTGAACCCACACATGATGTGGTGAAGAAGAAGAAGAAGAAAAAGGAAGAGAGGTAAAAAAGATATCTCTCCCAAATAATGCTGCTCCTATTACTATTGTGCCTCATGAAAATATAATTGTGGAAGATAATGATACTTCTTATGATCTTCAAAATCTTTTTGGCACTTGCTTGGAACAATATAATAATTGCTATACTATCGGTGCTATCTATACTATTAATGATGAGAGTGATTATGCTTATGATATGAAAAGGCTCAAGCTTGGGGAAGCTATGATTAATGAAGATGATATTTTTAGTCTCCCAAGTTTTGATATGCAAGTTTATAATGATGATAGCATGCCCCCTACTTATGATGATTATTGTGATGATACTTGTGCTATAAAAAGTAGTGATTATATTTATAAAACTTTTCATGATTATGATTACCCCTTCTCTGAACATTACTCTTTTAATGTGGAAACAATTTATAGTATTCAAGTTTCCTATGATACTCCCACTATTCCGAATGAGAAGAATTTTGCCTATGTGGAGAGTAGTAAATTATCTATGCTTGTAGATCATGAAAAGAATGCTTTAGGTGCTGGTTATATTGTTGAATTCATTCATGATGCTACTGAAAATTATTATGAGGGAGGAATATATGCTTGTAGGAATTGCAATAATATCAAGTTTCCCCTCTATGTGCTTAAAGTTTTGAAGTTATGCTTGTTTTGCCCTCCTATGCTAGTTATTATTGTTTCCATAAGTTGTTTGCTCACAAAATCCCTATGCATAGGAAGTGGGTTAGACTTAAATGTGCTAGTCGTATTCTTCATGATGCTCTCTTTATGTTTCAATTCTTATCCTTTATGTGAGCATCATTGAAATCATCATGCCTAGCTAGGGGCATTAAACGATAGCGCTTGTTGGGAGGCAACCCAATTTTATTTTAGTTCCTGTTTAGTAATAAATAATTCATCTCGCCTCTTTTTAGATGTGGTATTATGCTTTTAATTAGTATTTGTGCCAAGTAGAATCTTTGGGAAAGTATTGTTGATCATGCTGTAAAAAACAGAAACTTTAGCGCTCACGAGAATTGCTGCCATGTTTATTTGGAGAGTGATATTTAGTTAATTCTTTTTTCATATGATTAATAGATAAATTCCTCAGGTCCAGCAATTTATTTGAGAATTTTATGAGTTCCAGAAGTATACGTTTGATCCAGATTACTACAGACTGCTCTGTTTTTGACAGATTCTGTTTTTCATGTGTTGTTTACTTATTTTGATGAATCTATGGCTAGTAAAATAGTTTATAAACCATAGAGAAGTTGGAATAAAGTATGGTTAACACCAATATAAATAAATAATGAGTTCATTACAGTACCTTGAAGTGGTGATTAACTTTCTTATACTAACGGAGCTTACGAGTTTTCTATTAAGTTTTGTGTTATGGAGTTTTCAAGTTTTGGGTAAGGATTCGATGGACTATGGAATAAGGAGTGGAAAGAGCCTAATATTGGGGATGCCCATGGCACCCCAAGGTAATATTCAAGGATAGACAAGAGCCTAAGCTTGGGGATGCCCCGGAAGGCATCCCCTCTTTCGTCTTCGTTCATCGGTAACTTTACTTGGAGCTATATTTTTATTCACCACATGATATGTGTTTTGCTTGGAGCGTCAATTTATTTTGTTAGGATTTGCTTGCTTTTATTTAGAACAATGTTTTGCATCTTTTATTTCAATAAAAGTGGCATTGATAGCCTTTACTATGCCTATGTTACAAGTATACATGTTGCTGTTTGAAAACAGAAAGTTTACCGTTGTTGCAATAATTCCCTAGAAAAGTCAGAATGTGATAAAATGTTGAAACCTTTTGACTATTAAGCTCTGATAAATTTGCTACAGTGGGAACTTTATTTCATAATTTTTGGAGCTAGGGAAGTATGGATGTTGCAGCATTCTTTACAGACTATCCTGTTTAGGCAGATTGCTGTTATGTTTACATTGTTTGCATATGTTTGCTTCTTTAATGATTCTATTTGAGGATAGGACTATTAAATATCCAGAGGAATTTAGTATACAATGTTCAATAATAATTTTAGTGATTTTCTACAGTAGAGTATTATAAGGTTTTGGCAATGGTTTATACTAACTTATCTCACGAGTCCTTGTTGAGTTTTGTGTGGATGAAGCTTTTGAGATTTAGGGAGACCGTGATATGAGAGGAATTAAGGAGACACAAAAGCTCAAGATTGGGGATGCACAAGGCACCCCAAGATAATATTTCAAGAAGTCTCAAGCATCTAAGCTTGGGGATGCTCCGGTTGGCATCCCACCTTTCTTCTTCAACAATTATCGGTTAGTATCGGTTGATCCTAAGTTTTTGCTTATTCACATGATGTTTGCTATTCTTAGATGTCATCTTATTTTGCTTTGCTTGCTGTTTGAATAGAGTACCAAGATCTGAAATAATTAAATGTTAGAGAGTCTTCACATAGTTGCATAATTATTCGACTACTCATTGATCTTCACTTATATCTTTCGGAGTAGTTTGTCATTTGCTCTAGTGCTTCACTTATATCGTTTAGAGCATGGTGGTAGTTTTATTTTGAAGAAATAGATGAACTCTCATGCTTCACTTAGATTATTTTGAGAGTCTTAAATA